>NC_138303.1:15187500-15407500 GCF_965601325.2 Salmo salar | reverse complement strand
CTTTAAACATCAGCTATCTGAGCAGCTAACCGATCGCTGCAGCTATACATAGTCCATCTGTAAATAGCCCACTTTGCTGCTCTTTTGCACACCAGTATCACTACTTACACACCATCATCTGCTCATCATCATCTGCTCATCTATCACTCCAGTGTTTATTTGCTAAATTGTAATTACTTTGCTACTATGGCCTATTTATTGCCTTACCTCCTTACGCCATTTGCACACACTGTATATAGACTTTCTTTTTTTTCTATTGTGTTATTGACTGTACGTTTGTTTATCCCATGTGTAACTATGTGTTGTTGTTTGTGTCGAACTGCTTTGCTTTATCCTGGCCAGGTCGCAGTTGTAAATGAGAACTTGTTCTCAACAAGCCGACCTGGTTAAATAAAGGTGAAATAAAAAAATTAAAAAGAACACACACAGCAACTTACAGAGTAGAACCCCAGATCAGAACAGAGACTATCTGAGAAGCACAGAGAAAATACAGACAGCACACACTTTGTTCTGATTCTCGCACTGCTGATCTGTTATGTATGATGGCCAGAGTGAGAATACTAGGAAGTGGAAGTTCTCAGCGTGACGTCTGATAATGTCATGAAAGATGAAACCAAATTTTAACATTTAACAAACGTAACATTCAACTGTTTCTTCTACTAAAACGTTAAAACAACCAGCAGGTGAAGTTTAGGGTGAGGGCATTGTAGTACCAGCAGTGATTGAAATGTTACTTGGTACTTTCTAACTATTCACCAGGAAGCAGGCAGTTAGATAACACATCATCTCCAAGTGTACAGCGTATTCCTCATCACACTGTGGGCTAGGAGCCAAACCTGGCATGGGTCTTCAAGTCATGACCCAGGAGTAGGGTCAATGTAGCACACGTCCTAGCTATGTTAATGAGCTGAGACCCTGAATCACTGCCCATCCTAATGAGCAGGCGTTTTTACCGACTACTACTTTGGGACCCAGGCCTATGGACCACCATGCCAGGGGTACAGGCCAGTTAGACCAGTTAAATACTGTGAGTTAAATCCACACAACCACAGACAAGCACCTACTGGGTAGTGGTCAAACCAAACGGAGAGAGATGGGCGCCAAGGGGGTTTGGACTGCAGGAGTATTTTGGGGAATGTTTAGGCAACTGAAGTGTTTGTGGAAATATCTACTCATTACAACAGTGTTTCTCAACTCCAGTCCTCAAATACCCCCAACAGCACACAAGCACACCTGATTCAACTTGTCAACTAATCCTCATGCCCTCAATGAGTTGAATAAGGGGAATTCAAATCAAATCAAAATTAAATCCCATTTTATTGGTCGCATACATATATGGGAAACACGGTATTAGAGTAACATTAGTCCCAGTGTTGGTTGCTGTGTTTTCCCCCAAATGGAATATCAAATGTATTTTATTTAGCCCTTTTTACATCAACAGTTGTCACAAATTTCTATACAGAAACCCAGCCGAAAACCCCAAAGAGCAAGCAATGCAGAGGCAGAAACACAGTGGCTATGAAAAACTGGCCCACTCAGGAGGCCAGCTAACTCTTTCTTAACCTAACTCCTAAGCCTAACCCCTAGTCTAGCTAACATTAGCCACAACAAATTTCAATTGGTAACAAATCATAATTTTTGCAAATTCATAACATGACTGCAATTCATAAAATATAATATGAAATAGATGATGGACATCCACAAATGAATACATACCATTCGAAACGTACCATATCATATTAATTGGGGTGTCCCGGATTTACATTTACTATGTTACGTCTACCCCTGAGTCCAGGTTGAGGAACCAGACTCCAAGGGGTGGCAAGTCCATGAGGTGAATGGTTTAACAATAGATACAGTATAGAGACTTGGTCAGACTAGACATGTTAACAGGCTCTCAGAGTATATTCAGCATTCTATTCCATGTTTGATCTATGCCAGAGGGGTATCCTACGAAGCAAGCTAGATCTACTCAGGGTTTTCTAAAGCTAACTAGCTTCAGTTTGCTTCACATTCAGCTCAGGCTTCATCCGTACTAGGACGGTGGATATTGTTCATCCGTCTGCCGATAACTCTAGCAGGTGTGTAACTGTGTGTGAACGTTGCACATGACTAGTCGAACGCCGAACTCGTCATTGAGACAATGCTGAAACATCAATCAATGGGCAAATTAGTGCCACATATTCATTTGTGCCTAAATCAAAATGAAAAATTCAGCAGGCTGTGGTGTGAAATAGGCTTTTAGAAGGGCTGTCTATATTTTATTAAGTATCGTTAATGGCGTCTTTATTTTATTACTTATCGTTTAATACCGTCATTATTTTATAACGTACCATTAATGCCGTCTTTATTTTATTACTTATTGTTAATACCGTCTTTATTTTATTAAGTATCGTTAATGGCGTCTTTATTTTATTACTTATCGTTTAATACCGTCATTATTTTATAACGTACCATTAATGCCGTCTTTATTTTATTACTTATTGTTAATGCTGTCTATCTTATAACTGTGACAGCCCCTCCCTGCTCTGTCTACTGGGTTTTGCTGTGCTTACTTCCTGCAGGAGATTGGTGGGCGGAGCTGGGAGGGTCGTCAGTGCTGATGGGGCACACCTGTGAAAGGTCAGCTGTGGCATAAATGTCACGTCCTGACCAGTAAAGGGGTTATTTGTTATTGTAGTTTGGTCAGGACGTGGCTGGGGGTGTTTGTTTTATGTGTTTCGGGGTTTATGGGTTATGTTCTAGGTTAGTGTATTTCTATGTTAGATCTAGGGTGTTTAGTTCTATGTTTAGTTAATTGGGATTGGCCTTCAATTGGAGGCAGCTGTTCCTCGTTGCCTCTGATTGAAGGTCCTATGTATAGGGGTGTGTTTGTAATGGGAAGTGTGGGAGGTTGTTTTTGCATTGCTGTGTGTAGCCTGCATTACTGTTTTGTCGGCCGTTCGGTTTCTTGTCTTGTTTTGTTTCGTAAGTGTTCTAAATAAAGTTAAAATGAGCACTCAACCCGCTGCGCCTTGGTCCACTTCATAAGACGGCCGTTACAAT
Source organism: Salmo salar (assembly GCF_965601325.2). NCBI lineage: Eukaryota > Metazoa > Chordata > Actinopteri > Salmoniformes > Salmonidae > Salmo > Salmo salar. Next base: position 15,404,455 of record NC_138303.1, on the reverse strand, counting down.
AAAGCCACTGTTTCCACATTCAGCAAGAGATTCCTCTGTCCATGCATACCTTTGGTTGTTTCGTTGTGGTTTTGGCAGTTGACACATAATTTACTGACCTTCTAGCCTCATCTGATTATTGTTGTGAGTGTTTACTTTATTTATGGAATAAATTAATTGTATTATTCCTTTACTCAGTGTAGTTTCCCATTGTTACAATCTTGAGCCAGGTTGTAACATAATGTATCATTAATACCGTCTTTATTTTATAACGCATCATTAATGTTGTCTTTATTTTATTACGTATCATTAATGTTGTCTTTATTTTATGACGTATCATTAATGTTGTCTTTATTTTATAACGGATCATTAATGTTGTCTTTATTTTATAACGTATCATTAATGTTGTCTTTATTTTATAACGTATCATTAATGTTGTCTTTATTTTATTACGTATCATTAATGTTGTCTTTATTTTATAACGTATCATTAATGTTGTCTTTATTTTATTACGTATCATTAATGTTGTCTTTATTTTATTACGTATCATTAATGTTGTCTTTATTTTATAACGTATCATTAATGTTGTCTTTATTTTATTACGTATCATTAATGTTGTCTTTATTTTATAACGTATCATTAATGTTGTCTTTATTTTATAACGTATCATTAATGTTGTCTTTATTTTATAACGTATCATTAATGTTGTCTTTATTTTATAACGTATCGTTAATGTTGTCTTTATTTTATTACGTATCGTTAATGGCGTCTTTGGTGTGATTATTAATGCACAAGCACCTTGTTTCACGTTTTATTAAGTCATAAAATAGTGTTTCATTGCGTGACGTTTAAAATGCATTCTGTCATTAATAAATGTGTAATGTGATATATTTTAACATTACACATTTTAATAGTATTTATATATTTTTATTTTACCCCCTTTTTCTTCCCAATTTCGTCATATCCATTTACGATCTCGTCTCATTGATGCAACTCCCCAACAGGCTCGGGAGAGGTGACGATGGAGTCATGCGTCCTCCGAAACATGACCCACCAAACAGCGTTTCTCAACACCAGCTCGCTTATCCCGGAAGTCAGCTGCACCAATGTGTCAGAGGAAACACCGTTCAACTGACGACCGAAGTCAGCCTGCAGGCTCACCGCGCTCTAGCGACTCCTAGAGCGCGGTGAGCCAAGTAAAGGCCCCCCTGGCCAGACCCTCCCTTAACCCTGACGACGCTGGGACAATTGTGCACCGCCCTAAGGGACTCCCGGTCACGGCCGGTTGTGACAGACCCGGACACATGATGAAGAAAACAATTGTCTTCACTTGGATATACAGACAGTTATGGCTGGAGACGAGACATGACGGACAGCCATAATGACATTGTGTAGTTGTGTAACATTGGTGGCATTATGGTTACTACTGGCTGAGGCCTCTGCTGTTGTAGATTGCCTTAGACTCTTTAACACACACAAATAAAACTATTGATTAATTAATAAATAAAAAAATACGTTTTCCTCAAATGAAGGTGATGATGATGCAATCTTTGCAAGAGGGAGGAAATCTGATTTCATTGGTCCTCAACTTGCGGATCAGTAATTTCATTCGGGGTAAGTGGAGTTAGTCTGCCCGGAGCAAGTTAGTTCTGAAGGACTCGTTGCCATAGAAATGTACCTGGCTAAAAGGTATGACCGGTTATCCTGAGTTGAACTTAGAGTTGACCAAATGTACCTCACTAACTCCTCAAACCTGTTTCGTAGGATACCCCTCAGTTAATCCATCGCCGTTGCTTTAGATTGTCTTGTGTTGTTAGAAAGTTATACCTTTTAAGGTATGGCCGGTTATCCTGAGTTGAACTTAGTGAGGTAACTTTGGTCAAATCTAACTCCTCAAACCTGTTTCGTAGGATACCCCTCAGTTAATCCATCGCCGTTGCTTTAGATAGTCATGACTTTCTAACAACACAAGACAAACTTACATATCAGGTTTAGAAGTGCTCTACCACGGCTTCAGTGTGTAGCAGTACAGTCTCATTAATTCATGGCCTGGGCAGCTCCGACACGCCTCCTCACAGCTGTCTCTCTCCCCACCGAGGTTCATTATGCAGACAGCACCAACCCACCACCCCACCCAGCAGAGAAGGTCTCTGCACTGACACACCCTACCATTCCCAGGGTTTGTCCTACTGTACCACTCCCTGCCTGTTCTCACCCTACCAGTATGGGGATCACTGTTTAGCCACGTTGACTCAAACCTATTATAGCCTACAGATATACAACAACAACAACAACGCAAACAATAGCACATGTGCACATAAAGGAGCGTGCACGTGAACCGACACAGTTACTTTCCATTAACCAACCAGCTTTCTAGGGCTCCCGAGTGGTGCAGCGGTCTAAGGCACTGCATCTCAGTTCAAGAGGTGTCACTACAGTCCCTGGTTCGAATCCAGGCTGTATCACATCCGGATGTGATTGGGAGTCCCATAGGATGGCGCACAATTGGCCCAGCGTTGTCCAGGTTTGGCCAGGGTAGGCTGTCATTGTAAATAATAATTTGTTCTTAACTAACTTGCCTATTTAAATAACAGTTAAATAAATAAAATAAACACACTCAGCTGTGGAGGACTGAAGGGCTTTGACAACATCTAAAATTGTCATTGATGATGTCCACAATGGTCAGCTCTCTCTGATTCATCCTGCAGGCAGTGGCCCAACAATGCAGCTTTTCAGGCCAAACTCCCAGTCAGCACAAAGTGACCCCGACCAGTAAAAACAGTCCCACATACCTGGCGTGCCTGGGCTCAGACAAAGACAAACAGAACAGGGGTGAAAGGAAAGAGTGGAGACTCAGTTGGAGGGAGAATATAACCATAAGAGAGAGAGACATTATAGAACACGCTACAACAGCAGAGGCCTCAGCCAGTAGTAACCATAATGCCACCAATGTTACACAACTACACAATGTCATTATGGCTGTCCGTCATGTGTCGTCTCCAGCCATAACTGTCTGTATATCCAAGTGAAGACAATTGTTGTCTGCCTGCATCAGGATAGCTTTACTCAACTGTAGAACATTAATTTTAATGATGGAACAACACAAGTAGTGGAGGTTGTGTGTGGGTGATGAAGACGTCAGAACCTAACACTATTTATTTCAGCAATGCTCCTGTTCACCTGAGATACCCATGGATGGGGTGGGGTGGGGGGGGGTTTGTTCAAATCATTAACTACATGTTATTGTCTTAGACTGTGTTTATATTGTAATAACGATTTGTGTTTGACAAATGTTTGTTCTTTTTCATTTCCATAGAATACCATTTGCATTGCAAATAAAGAGAACATTTAAATTTGAGGCACGCAAAGGGAAACCGAGACAATCCGTTTTTCTATAAAGTTTGAGTAATGTAAACTTAATCTCCAGCCTACTTCAAGCCTGTTGTATTATTTTACTGTAGCACAGCAGACAGTGTAAATGATCAATACGCAGAAGTGAGAAGCGGCTACACGAGGATCAACAGCAAAAACGTGTTACACTATATCGGTGGGGGGTAACACCTGTCCCTTTCCCAGACATGAAAACTCTCCCCAGTAATAGTTAGTATAATAGTAACAGTTAGTATAATAGTAACAGTTAGTATAATAGTAACAGTTAGTATAATAGTAACAGTTAGTATAATAGTAATAGTTAGTATAATAGTAACAGTTAGTATAATAGTAACAGTTAGTATAATAGTAACAGTTAGTATAATAGTAACAGTTAGTATAATAGTAACAGTTAGTATAATAGTAACAGTTAGTATAATAGTAACAGTTATTATAATAGTAACAGTTAGTATAATAGTAACAGTTAGTATAATAGTAACAGTTATTATAATAGTAACAGTTAGTATAATAGTAACAGTTAGTATAATAGTAATAGTTAGTATAATAGTAATAGTTAGTATAATAGTAACAGTTAGTATAATAGTAATAGTTAGTATAATAGTAACAGTTAGTATAATAGTAACAGTTAGTATAATAGTAACAGTTAGTATAATAGTAACAGTTAGTATAATAGTAATAGTTAGTATAATAGTAACAGTTAGTATAATAGTAACAGTTAGTATAATAGTAACAGTTAGTATAATAGTAACAGTTAGTATAATAGTAACAGTTAGTATAATAGTAATAGTTAGTATAATAGTAATAGTTAGTATAATAGTAACAGTTAGTATAATAGTAATAGTTAGTATAATAGTAACAGTTAGTATAATAGTAACAGTTAGTATAATAGTAACAGTTAGTATAATAGTAACAGTTAGTATAATAGTAACAGTTAGTATAATAGTAATAGTTAGTATAATAGTAATAGTTAGTATAATAGTAACAGTTAGTATAATAGTAACAGTTAGTATAATAGTAATAGTTAGTATAATAGTAATAGTTAGTATAATAGTAACAGTTAGTATAATAGTAACAGTTAGTATAATAGTAATAGTTAGTATAATAGTAACAGTTAGTATAATAGTAATAGTTAGTATAATAGTAACAGTTAGTATAATAGTAATAGTTAGTATAATAGTAACAGTTAGTATAATAGTAACAGTTAGTATAATAGTAATAGTTAGTATAATAGTAACAGTTAGTATAATAGTAACAGTTAGTATAATAGTAACAGTTAGTATAATAGTAACAGTTAGTATAATAGTAATAGTTAGTATAATAGTAACAGTTAGTATAATAGTAACAGTTAGTATAATAGTAATAGTTAGTATAATAGTAACAGTTAGTATAATAGTAATAGTTAGTATAATAGTAATAGTTAGTATAATAGTAACAGTTAGTATAATAGTAACAGTTAGTATAATAGTAATAGTTAGTATAATAGTAACAGTTAGTATAATAGTAACAGTTAGTATAATAGTAACAGTTAGTATAATAGTAACAGTTAGTATAATAGTAACAGTTAGTATAATAGTAATAGTTAGTATAATAGTAACAGTTAGTATAATAGTAACAGTTAGTATAATAGTAACAGTTAGTATAATAGTAACAGTTAGTATAATAGTAACAGTTAGTATAATAGTAATAGTTAGTATAATAGTAACAGTTAGTATAATAGTAATAGTTAGTATAATAGTAACAGTTAGTATAATAGTAACAGTTAGTATAATAGTAATAGTTAGTATAATAGTAACAGTTAGTATAATAGTAACAGTTAGTATAATAGTAACAGTTAGTATAATAGTAATAGTTAGTATAATAGTAACAGTTAGTATAATAGTAACAGTTAGTATAATAGTAACAGTTAGTATAATAGTAACAGTTAGTATAATAGTAATAGTTAGTATAATAGTAACAGTTAGTATAATAGTAACAGTTAGTATAATAGTAACAGTTAGTATAATAGTAACAGTTAGTATAATAGTAACAGTTAGTATAATAGTAACAGTTAGTATAATAGTAATAGTTAGTATAATAGTAACAGTTAGTATAATAGTAACAGTTAGTATAATAGTAACAGTTAGTATAATAGTAACAGTTAGTATAATAGTAACAGTTAGTATAATAGTAACAGTTAGTATAATAGTAACAGTGCTATGGAACATGCATGTGTTTTTTTATTTATGTTTTTACTTTGGTAAAGGAACCAAGCAATTTGTAGTAACATCTGCCAAGATTCAAGAGAAGAAACTGATCATTAAAATCGGACCACAATCATACAATCCAACTCTGGCTTCCACAGCACAATAAAACATAGTTAACGCTTCCATGGCCTCCATTTGCTCACTGTCTTTACAATGTGTAACTTGGACTGCCTTCAAGTGTGATTATATATACAGTAGTAACACATCTCTATAATTATATATACAGTAGTAACACATCTCTATAATTATATATACAGTAGTCACACATCTCTATAATTATATATACAGTAGTAACACATCTCTATAATTATATATACAGTAGTCACACATCTCTATAATTATATATACAGTAGTCACACATCTCTATAATTATATATACAGTAGTCACACATCTCTATAATTATATATACAGTAGTAACACATCTCTATAATTATATATACAGTAGTAACACATCTCTATAATTATATATACAGTAGTAACACATCTCTATAATTATATATACAGTAGTCACACATCTCTATAATTATATATACAGTAGTCACACATCTCTATAATTATATATACAGTAGTCACACATCTCTATAATTATATATACAGTAGTCACACATCTCTATAATTATATATACAGTAGTAACACATCTCTATAATTATATATACAGTAGTCACACATCTCTATAATTATATATACAGTAGTCACACATCTCTATAATTATATATACAGTAGTCACACATCTCTATAATTATATATACAGTAGTAACACATCTCTATAATTATATATACAGTAGTCACACATCTCTATAATTATATATACAGTAGTCACACATCTCTATAATTATATATACAGTAGTAACACATCTCTATAATTATATATACAGTAGTCACACATCTCTATAATTATATATACAGTAGTCACACATCTCTATAATTATATATACAGTAGTAACACATCTCTATAATTATATATACAGTAGTAACACATCTCTATAATTATATATACAGTAGTCACACATCTCTATAATTATATATACAGTAGTCACACATCTCTATAATTATATATACAGTAGTCACACATCTCTATAATTATATATACAGTAGTAACACATCTCTATAATTATATATACAGTAGTAACACATCTCTATAATTATATATACAGTAGTAACACATCTCTATAATTATATATACAGTAGTCACATATCTCTATAATTATATATACAGTAGTCACACATCTCTATAATTATATATACAGTAGTCACACATCTCTATAATTATATATACAGTAGTAACACATCTCTATAATTATATATACAGTAGTCAGACATCAAAATAATTATATATACAGTAGTAACACATCTCTATAATTATATATACAGTAGTAACACATCTCTATAATTATATATACAGTAGTAACACATCTCTATTCAGTAAGAGCAATAGACTGCTCTATCCACTGCACTGCACATCAACTGATTACAGGCTAACAAATTCATCTAAACTACCCCAATCTTTATATGTCTTTATATAAATGGAATATAGCATGAGGCCAACACTAAACAGCTAATCGACTCTGGTCAATTGAACTATAATATGGATAAAATACGCCCACGCCGCTGATGGTTGCCATTATGCTGGACACATGGACGTCAGGATGGGAGGTGACTGACTGAGCGGCAGATTGACTGACACAGCACCAGAGGAAAGCATGCTGGACACATGGACGTCAGGATGGGAGGTGACTGACTGAGCGGCAGATTGACTGACACAGCACCAGAGGAAAGCATGCTGGACACATGGACGTCAGGATGGGAGGTGACTGACTGAGCGGCAGATTGACTGACACAGCACCAGAGGAAAGCATGCTGGACACATGGACGTAAGGATGGGAGGTGACTGACTGAGTGGCAGATTGACTGCATGCTGGACGATGTGTAACTAACCAGCCCTCTCCTGTAGCGTTCAGCATCTGTTCACCGACATGCATGCCGGTCAAGACCAGGCATGTTTCCCCCCAGACTAACCCATTAATCCATTGTAAAAACCCTTGATCTCGTGTTTGAACGTTGAAGTTGCCCAGAGGCAGGGTTTTACACACCGATAAGGAGCAATGTAATAGACCGTAGTGTACTTATTGGACAGGTATGCAGTGTTTTAGGATGACTTTCTCTACAAAAGAAGGACTGCATCCGTAATGAATACAATACATTGATACAGAACAATCAAATCATTATTGAAACGGGATAACAGTTCACCTCCCAATGCATTAGTTTGTATGTCTTGTTAGTGTCGTTCATTTCAAGCTTTTTATCAGTTTGAAATGAGTTTGTTCAAATCATTAACTACATGTTATTGTCTTAGACTGTGTTTATATTGTAATAACGATTTGCGTTTGACAAATGTTTGTTCTTTTTCATTTCCATAGAATACCATTTGCATTGCAAATAAAGAGAACATTTAAATTTGAGGCACGCAAAGGGAAACCGAGACAATCCGTTTTTCTGTAAAGTTTGAGTAATGTAAACTTCATATCCAGCCTACTTCAAGTCTGTTCTATTATTTTACTGTAGCACAGCAGACAGTGTAAATGATCAATACGCAGAAGTGAGAAGCGGCTACACGAGGATCAACAGCAAAAACGTGTTACATTAAATCGGTCTAAGTTTCGTTCACCGAGAGAAACACAAAGTTACATGCATTGACAATACACTGTACAATAAATAGTAACTTGCATACCTTGCCTCGGCCATCTTCCTCACATTGTATGAGCAAAAAGTTGGAATAAGAGTTGCATTGTAGTAGATTTCCCACTAGTTGAGCTATGTATGTGCGTTTCCACGTAACTGGAGGAGAGTACAGCCTCACCCCTGCCCTGTCTGTGGGCGAATCAGTACAGCACACACACCCCTCCACGAAACTCCACCGTGGTCATGGTTTATGTGTAATCTGATCCCTAACGGACTGTATTTAACTGAGCAGTATACTATAAAGCAGTTTGAATTAGTTAGCCAGCTAACTTGCCTAAATATTCTGATATATATATATATATATATATATATATATATATATATATATATATATTTTTTTTTAGAAGGATAAGCTTGAAATGGGTATGGTCTTATTGACTCAACAACCAAAAACATATGTAAATTAAGGTTTCTTAATGAATCAGAAAATCAATAGTTATTTCTGGTTGTTTATCAAAGTTAGCTAGCTAACTCATGGAATTTGCTTAGTAGTAAACCCCCGTTTCCCTCTGCATTGGGGGGGTCTGATGATCTTAGTCGTCAACATGATCCAATACAGCCACCTAGTGCCGAGACAGAGTTATACATCCCAGAATTCATGTTGACTGTCACCCCAGATCCAATTGTGTCCAAAAGGTTGGGTCAGTGTCTATTTATTAAATGAACTGTTTGGGAAATCATTCTTAGATGTGTACCAATAAATCAACACATTTATCAAGAGATTTACTTTTCAAAGAACCAGTGACACCTGTTGGCTGAATATGGAACAAGATCAAATGTATGGTTAGTCAGAACCCAGAAAAATATGTTATACAGTACATGTATGTCCCAAAAAGAAATAGGCATGTATGGTATTGGTAAGAGAGTCTCCCAATCAAGGACTGGAGGTCTGAACATGTCAAATAAACACAACCCAGACTAAGTGAAGAGGAGGAAACCTTGGCATTCAACACTTTATTCACAAACTAGTTACAGCTCTCAACTGTTCACTGGAAACCAAAATATATGCACGATAAACCTATGGAACTGCACAAGGCATTGTTATGATAAAACCCTCTTTCTTTCCACATACAGTAGTCCATTTCAAAGTGCTAATAAAAAGTACTGTTGCTTATTTTTTTCCCAGGGGGAGAAGGGACTTGTTTTACCTCAATACCTCACTATACAATATATAGTACAAAATTATTGGGTGGGTGGGGGGGGGGGGGGGTAAATTGAGGGTGGAAAGATTCCTTCTGCTCTTTGGTGTTCACATCAGAAGACTATTTAAAGGTGTGAAACATCGGGCGCTGTAGGGCAGCAGGTAGCCTAGCAGTTAGAACAGTTGACCAGTAACCACAAGGTTGATATGTAGAATCCCCGTGCAAACAAGGTGAAAAATCTGTTGATCTGCCCTTGAGCAAGTCACTCACTCCTAATTCCTCCGGGGTCACGGTCAATAACGGCAGATCCCTGGCCATGATCCCACTGTCAGGGGGAGTAGGGATATGCTAAATTCCCATTTCCAAACTTGTACAGATTTCCCACTTGTACATTCAGTGAAACAGGACAAATATAAGCACCCACTATTTGACCCTTTTGATGAAGCACTGTCTGATAGGTAATTCTGTTTATTATAAAATATATTTCAACATTTACATTAATCGCAGAAACCTACATTCAAATACATACAGCAATTTTATATATATGTTGAGACCGCAATAGCACCATCTATAGCGAACAAGTCTATTGTTATAAAGAATGGAGCATTTGTTAAATACATGTATTTTTCCATGTATTTTTATTTCTACAGAAAGACATGATAACAGAGAAACACGAGTAGCTACAGTCTTTAGACCATGAAGTTATGGCCGATCATGACTGTGTGGGCTTGTTTTACAAGCCAGCATGTTCTGAGTATCTCTAAGTGGTATTAGGCAGAATAAACTGCCAGGGTTGCTGTATAAGGTGAGTGGGTCATGAAACCTATGTCCCGCCCATCTCTGGGACACATCGGCTTGCAAAACAAGCGCACCTTCCCTCTTTGAAGCATTTGATGACATCAGAGAGAGGTAGTGGGGCACGTTCCTCTGCCCAGGCATTGGATAGTTATTTTACATATCAGCTAACCATATCATATGTCCTAGCAATCTGGTGCCCGACAGCAGTCGATGATGTGGCACACAACCATTGGTTGATACATGCAACAACGTCTTAGCAGGGGAACTCAACTGTGGACTGATGACTTGATGAAACAGACTTCCGGGATGAACCAACCAGACTAGACAAGTCAGGTTCACACATAGAGATGTATAAGGATCATTACATAGAAATAACCTGTTTTTGCATGGACATTGGCATTGAGGGCTTCCAGACATCTTAAAGTAGTCAACTGGGTATGGATCCCTACGGGGTTGGGAGCGATCAGCCAATAAGCAGAGCATTGTCTTCTTCTTTAAATTGGTTTGCCTTGTTTGTAAATGGCTTCAAGCTATGTGACTGCCATCTAGTGGCCACAATAAATGAATGACACTACATTTGGTTCAGGACTCCAGCACCGCAAGGAGGCGATAAGACACCTCTATTATTTCACACTTAAAATAATCTAATGAAGAAGAAAAGTGACGATTTTAAAATGTAAATGTCTTCAGTGGTGCTGCCCATACTGTCACAGACACCATCATGGGACAGCTGCAATGTTGTGATCTCTATACGTCTCAGTGGGTTCACATCAGATAAGTGCCTTCAATTGCATGTTTTCTGATTGGACTGTTTCAAAATGGTTAATGCCACAGCTACCAAGTTGTAGTGGTAGAAATATTTTCAGTAAAAACTCTTATTCTGTTCAACATCCAGAACTCAGTCATTTTGAAATGAAAATAAGAACACAACAAAAGGGAATGCTTTGATTCACATAAATATCAAGTCTCATGTTTTTCATCAGAAACATAGTAGAACTAAAATAAGCTGCAACACTGAAAAGATATGGCACTTAGATGACACTTAGTCCCAGTTCCTACCTGCACTCCAACCCTAACCACGGCATCCTCGTGTCAGTTTGACGCCAAACTCAAAGGCAGGTTCCACAGCACTGTAACTCAAAGTGTGTGAGGTGTGTGTATGTGTGTGTGTATATCACTGAACCTCATAATTGATCATCTGCATTTTGTGGAATTAAGTGTTTTAAAAAATGAATTAGTAACACATTGGTAAAAAAGAAGCATTAATCAATGTGCCACATACACGTAATCTGCACAGGGGATGGAACCGGCACAGTTAATACAGCCATTAGTAAAAACTCAAAAAGTCAAATACACATATACAATACAAAATCTTTTTTCAAAGAATCCAAAGAATATCAAAAATCAATCAAGTTTATTTTCCTCTCCAATTCCCAAAGCTCCCTGCCCCAAAAACAAAAAAACAAAGCAAACTAACGTCCTGCATTAGGAAAAGAATCATGGGCTGCTGCTGCTGTGTTCGCTCATAAAGAATCATGGGCTGCTGCTGCCGTGTTCGCTCATAAAGAATCATGTGCTGCTGCTGCTGTGTTCGCTCATAAAGAATCATGTGCTGCTGCTGCTGTGTTCGCTCATAAAGAATCATGTGCTGCTGCTGCTGTGTTCGCTCATGAAGAATCATGTGCTGCTGCTGCTGTGTTCGCTCATAAAGAATCATGGTCTGCTGCTGCTGTGTTCGCTCATAAAGAATCATGGTCTGCTGCTGCTGTGTTCGCTCACAAAGAATCTCCTGGTGAAGTCTGTTGGTGTATTACAGGAAGGGGCCAGCAGGGGGCCGTCTGCTGGCCTGGGATATGGTTGGGGCACTGGAGGACTGCAGTCTTGATTAAAGGGACAGGCACATCCACATATCAGCCTGGATCTGGGTCTGGGTGGGGGACAGGCCAGAGGTGGCATTGTGCTGATTCAGTCTCCCTAAAATCTCAGGTGAGGAGGGGAGACAGAGTGAGAGAGGGGTCTTACAGGCAGTCATACAGGCAACGCGTTCTCAGCTTCCTGAACAAAGTCACTGCACTCACAGTGAGCACGGTTCAGCCTCCACCGGGCCGACCGTCTCCTAAACAACTCTTCCTCATCCTCTTCATCACCCCTATCAATGCCCTTCTCATCCTCGTCATGCAGTCTAGGCTGGCCCTCCTCCCCTAACTGGTTGAGGAGAGGTGGGGAGTGGTCCCAGTCTGAGCGGCCCTCCTCAGCTGCGACTGGAGGACAGGAAGAGGAGGAGGAAGAGCAGGAGGAGGAGGAGGAAGCGCGGTGCACCCCTCCATTCAGCCCCAGTGCCTCCCTCAGGACCTCGGCCCCAGCCTCTCTCAGCAGGAGAGCTGGAGTGGCCAGGGTGGTCAGGTAGATGGCTGAGGCTGATTGGTCCGTTGAGGACACCAGGGCGTGGTCTCTTCCTCCTCTACCCTCCCCAGGAATCAAGTTGCTGCGGCGCCCGTTCGGCTGGTGGTTGAAGTTGCCTAGCATCGTGAACATCCTGTCCACGGTCCAGTCAAAGTTGTCCCAGTCCTCCAGGCTGACGTTGAAGTTGAGTTTGAGATCATAGGCGTGCTTGTCAAGTCTGTACAAGGGTTCAAGTTCTGACCAGTCCATTCCCGTTCCTCCTGCACTGGGTGCTTCTGACGGGGCCACTGTCACCTCCTGGACCCTATCCCTCCCAGCCTTCCCAAATCTGTCCTCTGATGAGACAAAATCACACAGACAAAACAGTGTCATCCGCAGCAAACCTCTGTCTCTCGTTGTGTCTGTACTCTCCTCTTCCCATCACCACCACGTGAACCCTGCTCCCAGTAAACTGGTCCCAGGACAGAGTAGTATTCTATTCTATATGAATGCTTGAATGGGTTCATTCTCTGACATTCACACTAGTATATGAGGCAGCTACATGGAGAAACAGACAAGACACATGGACAGCAGAGTATCAGAAAGAGAGAGAGACATTGTGAGGCACTGCAGTCTTATGAAAGTGAGAGTCAACCAACAGAGATGACTAAGGCAGATGCGCTGGGCGGTGGGGGTGGATGGCGCCCTCTACAGGTAGAGATGATTAGATGACTAAGGCAGATGCGCTGGGCGGTGGGGGTGGATGGCGCCCTCTACAGGTAGAGATGATTAGATGACTAAGGCAGATGCGCTGGGCGGTGGGGGTGGATGGCGCCCTCTACAGGTAGAGATGATTAGATGACTAAGGCAGATGCGCTGGGCGGTGGGGGTGGATGGCGCTCTCTACAGGTAGAGATGATTAGATGACTAAGGCAGATGCGCTGGGCGGTGGGGGTGGATGGCACCCTCTACAGGTAGAGATGATTAGATGACTAAGGCAGATGCGCTGGGCGGTGGGGGTGGATGGCGCCCTCTACAGGTAGAGATGATTAGATGACTAAGGCAGATGCGCTGGGCGGTGTGAGTGGATGGCGCCCTCTACAGGTAGAGATGATTAGATGACTAAGGCAGATGCGCTGGGCGGTGGGGGTGGATGGCGCCCTCTACAGGTAGAGATGATTAGATGACTAAGGCAGATGCGCTGGGCGGTGGGGGTGGATGGCGCCCTCTACAGGTAGAGATGATTAGATGACTAAGGCAGATGCGCTGGGCGGTGTGAGTGGATGGCGCCCTCTACAGGTAGAGATGATTAGATGACTAAGGCAGATGCGCTGGGCGGTGTGAGTGGATGGCGCCCTCTACAGGTAGAGATGATTAGATGACTAAGGCAGATGCGCTGGGCGGTGGGGGTGGATGGCGCCCTCTACAGGTGACAAGCAACAGGACAGTATGAGATGTGAGCTGCCTAAACCTTGCAAGTTAGAATTACATCCATTCATAGAGACAGACAGGAGAGTGAGACAGACAGGAGAGTGAGACAGACAGGAGAGTGAGACAAACAGGAGAGTGAGACAAACAGGAGAGTGAGACACACAGAAGAGTGAGACAGACAGAAGAGTGAGACAGACAGGAGAGTGAGACAGACAGGAGAGTGAGACAGACATGGCTATTAACTAGAACTAGCAGAGAGCAGCAGGCAAGCCTGGAAAAACCCAGAGTTGAATGAAATGAAAGAGGAACGAAAGAGAGGAAGAAAAAACAAGTTAGAGGTGACTGTTAGAGTTGACTGTTAGAGTTGACTGTTTGGTGGCATCGTGAAGTTCCAGACTCACAGTGATTTGGAGGTGGGCATGTTCACTTTTGGCCACTTTCTGCGTTGAAACTGCCTGATGCACAAGCAGCAATAAGATAGACTGTTATCCAGCCCGTTCAAGCAGAGGAAAATAAGCCCTCAACCTTCTCCTAACCTCAGTTAGAAGGAGTGTAGAGACAGTGAAGCATACACTGAGTACTCCCCAGGGTTAGACTGAGTACTCCCCAGGGTTACACAGAGTACTCCCCAGGGTTACACAGAGTACTCCCCAGGGTTACACAGAGTACTCCCCAGGGTTACACAGAGTACTCCCCAGGGTTACACAGAGTACTCCCCAGGGTTACACAGAGTACTCCCCAGGGTTACACAGAGTATTCCCCAGGGTTACACTGAGTACTCCTCAGGGTTAGACTGAGTACTCCCCAGGGTTACACTGAGTACTCCCCAGGGTTAGACTGAGTACTCCCCAGGGTTAGACTGAGTACTCCCCAGGGTTACACTGAGTACTCCCCAGGGTTAGACTGAGTACTCCCCAGGGTTACACTGAGTACTCCCCAGGGTTAGATTGAGTACTCCCCAGGGTTAGACTGAGTACTCCCCAGGGTTACACAGAGTACTCCCCAGGGTTACACAGAGTACTCCCCAGGGTTACACAGAGTACTCCCCAGGGTTACACAGAGTACTCCCCAGGGTTACACAGAGTACTCCCCAGGGTTACACAGAGTACTCCCCAGGGTTACACAGAGTATTCCCCAGGGTTACACTGAGTACTCCTCAGGGTTAGACTGAGTACTCCCCAGGGTTACACTGAGTACTCCCCAGGGTTAGACTGAGTACTCCCCAGGGTTAGACTGAGTACTCCCCAGGGTTACACTGAGTACTCCCCAGGGTTAGACTGAGTACTCCCCAGGGTTACACTGAGTACTCCCCAGGGTTAGATTGAGTACTCCCCAGGGTTAGACTGAGTACTCCCCAGGGTTAGACTGAGTACTCCCCAGGGTTACACTGAGTACTCCCCAGGGTTACACAGAGTATTCCCAGGGTTACACTGAGTACTCCTCAGGGTTAGAAAAGTGCTCAGTGCAAAGGAAAAACAAGAGAGAAAGAAAGAAAGAAAGAAAGAAAGAAAGAAAGAAAGAGAGAAAGAGAGAGAGAGAGAGAGAGAGAGAGGAGAGAAAGAGAACACCAAAAACACACTCTCAATCGCACGTCCAGCACTGGAGGCTGCTGAAGGGAGGACGGCTCATAATAATGGCCGGATCGGAGCAAATGGAATGACATCAAACACAGAGAAAACCATGTGTTTGATGTATTTTATAACATTCCATTGATGCCGCTCCAGCCATTACCACGAGACCGTTCTCCCCAAAAAGGAGCCACCAACCTCCTGTGACGTCCACACGTCGCCCCACACGTCGCCCCACACGTCGCCCCACACGTCGTCCCACACGTCGCCCATATACACAATCTCTATGTACTTTCTAAGTGTTGTGTATTCTGCCAACGTATTCTAGGCCAAGTAGATAGTCAACTATCTTTTAGGAATGTTTATATTCATTTTATATAAACTCAGCAAAAAAAGAAACGTCCCTTTTTCAGAACCCTGTCTTTAAAGACAATTCGTAAAAATCCAAATAACTTCACAGATCTTCATTGTAAAGGGTTTAAACACTGTTTCCCATGCTTGCTCAATGAACCATAAACAATTAATGAACATGCACCTGTGGAAAGGTCGTTTTAAGACAATAACAGCTTACAGATGGTAGGCAATTAAGGTCACAGTTATGACAACTTAGGAAACTAAAGAGGCCTTTCTACTGACTCTGAAAAACACCAAAAGGAAAGATGCCCAGGGTCCCTGCTCATCTGCGTGAACGTGCCTTAGGCATGCTGCAAGGAGGCATGAGGACTGCAGATGTGACCAGGGCAATAAATTGCAATGTCCGTACTGTGAGACGTCTAAGACAGCGCTACAGGGAGACAGAACGGACAGCTGATCGTCCTCACAGTGGCAGACCACGTGTAACAACAGCTGCACAGGATCGGTACATCCGAACATCACACCTTTGGGACAGGTACAGGATGGCAACAACAACTGCCGAGTTACACCAGGAACGCATAATCCCTCCATCAGTGCTCAGACTGTTCGCAATAGGATGAGAGAGGTTGGACTGAGGGCTTGTAGGCCTGTTGTAAGGCAGGTCCTCACCAGACATCACCGGCAACAACGTCGCCTATGGGCACAAACCCAATGTCACTGGACCAGACAGGACTGGCAAAAAGTGCTCTTCACTGACGAGTCACGGTTTTGTCTCACCAGGGGTGATGGTCAGTTTTGCATTTATTGTCGAGGGAATGAGCATTACACCGACGCCTGTACTCTGGAGCGGGATCAATTTGGAGGTGGAGGGTCCGTCATGGCCTGGGGCGATGTGTCACAGCATCATCGGACTGAGCTTGTCATTGCAGGCAATCTCAACGCTGTGCGTTACAGGGAAGACATCCTCCTCCCTCATGTGGTACCCTTCCTGCAGGCTCATCCTGACATGACCCTCCAACGTGACAATGCCACCAGCCAAACTGCTCGTTCTGTGCGTGATTTCCTGCAAGACAGGAATGTCAGTGTTCTGCCATAGCCAGCGAAGAGCCCGGATCTCAATCCCATTGAGCACGTCTAGGACCTGTTGGATTGGAGGGTGAGGGCTAGGGCCGTTCCCCCCAGAAATGTCCGGGAACTTGCAGGTGCCTTGGTGGAAGAGTGGGGTAACATCTCACAGCAAGAACGGGCAAATCTGGTGCAGTCCATGAGGAGGACATGCACTGCAGTACTTAATGCAGCTGGTGGCCACACCAGATACTGACTGTTACTTTTGATTTTTACCCCCCCCCCCCCCCCCCTTTGATCAGGGACATATTATTCAATTTCTGTTAGTCACATGTCTGTGGAACTTGTTCAGTTTATGTCTCAGTTGTTGAATCTTATGTTCATACAAATATTTACACATGTTAAGTTTACTGAAAATAAAACGCAGTTGAGAGTGTGAGGTTTCTTTTTTTCGTGAGTTTAGTACTAATACCTAATAAACAGTTAAGTGCAGAGTGGTGTTTATGTCAATGAGTAAAGATACCTGTATTCATCAAAGCTGCTTCGCTCTTTACCTCCTGAAGAAGAGACAATAGCAGTGGTTAGAGTATATAGGAACAGATTCCTATCAATGAAGGCATAGAGACCTAGTTAAGCCATGTAGGTGTAGCTCTGTGTTGAAGGAGGCTTTTAAACGGGTTAGAAAGAGCAGTTGTTTAAAACGCAAAATGGTGTCTGAAAAAAAAATAAAAACATCAGCATAAAACGGCTTTCAACTGAATTAACCTTAATTAAAAGGAACAAAACTCATTCCAGAGCGAGTGGTTGTAATCGTTTAAGATGCAGTAATAGAATTGATACATGAGAGGTATTGCATGGTGAAAACAAGAACACAAAGCAAGGCAGGACTTGTGTTTGGTGGAGAGGATGATGGTGATGAGGATAGCAAACAGAGATCATTCTTCTGTAGTGACAACCCACAACAACCTGAGATTGTATATGTGTGTGTGTGTGGTGTGTGTGTGTGTGTGTGTGTGTGTGTGTGTGTGTGTGTGTGTGTGTGTGTGTGTGTGGTGTGTGTGTGTGTGTGTGTGTGTGTGTTACAGGAACTCACCCAGCTCCAGGTTGCGGGTACGGGGGTTGCACTGCTTGTGGCCCTTGCAGCTGCGGAGCTCCATGAGTTGAACGTGGAGCTGGTTTAGAACGGTTCGGTCCAGCGTGTTCACAGCATTCATCAACTACACAGACAGACAGAGATAAAGAGAGAGAGAGAGACAGAGAGAGAGAGACAGAGAGGAATAATGCTGGTCTTCATAATATTTGCACATTAATTCATAAGACCATCTCCAGCTGTTATACAATAGATCGTTTTCAGTGTGCCATCTTGAAGACAGGGCTCTAACATGACTGTAATAGAATGTTATAGTGTCATGCATGTTAATGGGGCTCTAACATGACTGTTATAGAATGTTATAGTGTCATGTTAATGGGGCTCTAACATGACTGTTACATAATGTTGTAGTGTCATGTTAATGGGGTTCTAACATGACTGTTACAGAATGTTGTAGTGTCATGTTAATGGGGCTCTAACATGACTGTAATAGAATGTTATAGTGTCATGCATGTTAATGGGGCTCTAACATGACTGTTACAGAATGTTGTAGTGTCATGTTAATGGGGTTCTAACATGACTGTTATAGAATGTTGTAGTGTCATGTTAATGACGCTCTAACATGACTGTAATAGAATGTTATAGTGTCATGTTAATGGGGCTCTAACATGACTGTAATAGAATGTTATAGTGTCATGTTAATGGGGTTCTAACATGACTGTAATAGAATGTTATAGTGTCATGTTAATGGGGTTCTAACATGACTGTTATAGAATGTTGTAGTGTCTTGTTAATGGGGCTCTAACATGACTGTAATAGAATGTTATAGTGTCATGTTAATGGGGCTCTAACATGACTGTTATAGAATGTTGTAGTGTCATGTTAATGGGGTTCTAACATGACTGTTATAGAATGTTGTAGTGTCATGTTAATGGGGCTCTACCATGACTGTTATAGAATGTTGTAGTGTCATGTTAATGGGGTTCTAACATGACTGTTATAGAATGTTGTAGTGTCTTGTTAATGGGGCTCTAACATGACTGTTACAGAATGTTGTAGTGTCATGTTAATGGGGTTCTAACATGACTGTTATAGAATGTTGTAGTGTCATGTTAATGGGGTTCTAACATTGTTGTAGTGTCATGTTAATGGGGTTCTAACATGACTGTTATAGAATGTTGTAGTGTCATGTTAATGGGGTTCTAACATGACTGTTATAGAATGTTGTAGTGTCATGTTAATGGAGTTCTAACATGGCTGTTATAGAATGTTGTAGTGTCATGTTAATGGGGTTCTAACATGGCTGTTATAGAATGTTGTAGTGTCCCCATTAACATGACATTGGGGATATTTAAATAATGCTATGTAATTAGATGTCTAGAATCAGAACGATATTCTAAATGTATTACTCTGTTAAATACCATCTTTACAGAGGAGTGAGTGATAGCGGTGAGGAGGAGCACTGACCTGGTAGGGATCTGTGTTGAGGTCAAAGTACTCCAGGAAGCCAGTCGCAAACTCACAGAACAGGAAGTTGTGAGTTTCGTTGATGGTCCTCACGCACCAGTAGGTGTTGTTGTTGGCACTGGTGCAGGCACAGAATGGACCCACTGCAGAGAGAGAGAATAGTTGGTGCTAGTGTGTGTACGTGAGTGCTTGTGTGTGTGCGTGTGCGTGTGTGTACAGGGTCTTACTTGTCCAGAAGGGGGCGGTCTGCCAGTGCTGGTTATCGTGGGTGAAGCAGGTGAGACCAGGCATGCTACAGGTGTCGTTGTTCCTCAGACGTTTCAGCAGTTTCCTCATCTTCTTTCTCCTCTTCTGGTCCTTCAGCAGCCACGCCTTGTTATCCTGACCCTTCCTGATGACATCACACATGCGCGCACACACACACACATTACACAGTGACACAATGAAATAGTTACACATACATACATACATACATACATACATACATACATACATACATACATACATACATACATACATACATACATACATACATACATACATACATACATACATACATACATACATACATACATACATACATACAGTATATTGTAGATATACAATCATTACACATAGAGTTCATAAGAACACCCAGAGTTCACATCTCTTTCTTATAGGAAGGACACACATGATAAACATCACAAACCCAGTCCCTTACCTGAATGGGTGAATGCTGCTTCCTTTGTGCCTAAGCTTACTCTTGTACTTAGACTGGTAGCTGAAATACACACAGATATTCACGTTATCAGCATTTATGATAAATATCTGCAGGGAGAACCACAGGGGGTGTGAAGAAAAGCTATTTGAGTGGTAAAGTCACTGTAATGTAATGCTGGCGTTTAGTGTGTGGGTGTTGGTAAGAAATCAGTTGAGCAATGTAAACTGTGGATTGAGAAGAGGAGAGAAGAGGGGAGGAGATGAGAGGAGAGGGGAGGAGATGAGAGGGGAGGATAGGAAAGGAGAAGGGAGCAGAGGGGAGGGGAGAAGAGGGGAGGAGAGGGGAGAAAAGGAGAGGGGAGGGAAGGAGAGGGGAAAAGATGATAGGAGAGGAGAGAAGTGGGGAAGGGAGGGGAGGAGAGGAGAGGGGAAGAGAGGAGAGGAGAGGGAAAGAGAGGAGAGGAGAGGTGAAGAGAGGAGAGGGGAAGAGGGGAGAGGGGAGGAAAGGAGATGAGAGGGGAAGAGAGGAGAGGGGAGGGGGAGAGAGGAGAAGAGAGGAGAGGGGAGGAGAGGGGAAGAGAGAAGAGGAGAGGGGAAGAGAGGAGAAGAGAGGAGAAGAGAGGAGAGGAGAGGAGAGGAGAGGGGACGGGACGGGACGGGAGGAGATGTTCTCTCTTTACATGTAGCGAAGACAGTCACACTCCTCTGGGCGGGCCTTCTTCAGGTGACCCCTGACCTCTCTCAGGTTCTTGATCTTGGTCTGCAGGGTCTCAATCTGAGAGAGAGGCAGGACATTAGATTCGACAGAGAAATGTCACAACACAATGATGTGGTCCTCTACAGCCGAGTTGTTAGAGCATGGCGCTTGCAAAGCTAAGATAGTGGATTAGAGTCCCAGTACCACCCGTTCAACGAATTCATAATTACACAATCAATGATTTCATTAGCAGCTATTGATTGTCATTTCACAAATCCCTGTGAGCACTGAAGATCAACTGCATTGAGAAATAAAGCATAATTGTTTTGTGGTCATATGTGGGTTATGTGAGTGGCTGAGAAGACTGACCTCATGGTCTATATGGGTTATGTGAGTGGCTGAGAAGACTGGCCTCGTGGTCGATATGGGTTATGTGAGTGGCTGAGAAGACTGGCCTCGTGGTCTATATGGGTTATGTGAGTGGCTGAGAAGACTGGCCTCGTGGTCTATATGGGTTATGTGAGTGGCTGAGAAGACTGACCTACCTCATGGTCGATATGGGTTATGTGAGTGGCTGAGAAGACTGGCCTCGTGGTCGATATGGGTTATGTGAGTGGCTGAGAAGACTGACCTACCTCATGGTTGATATGGGTTATGTGAGTGGCTGAGAAGACTGACCTCATGGTCTATATGGGTTATGTGAGTGGCTGAGAAGACTGGCCTCGTGGTCTATATGGGTTATGTGAGTGGCTGAGAAGACTGGCCTCGTGGTCTATATGGGTTATGTGAGTGGCTGAGAAGACTGGCCTCGTGGTCTATATGGGTTATGTGAGTGGCTGAGAAGACTGACCTACCTCATGGTCGATATGGGTTATGTGAGTGGCTGAGAAGACTGGCCTCGTGGTCGATATGGGTTATGTGAGTGGCTGAGAAGACTGACCTACCTCATGGTCGATATGGGTTATGTGAGTGGCTGAGAAGACTGACCTCATGGTCTATATGGGTTATGTGTGTGGCTGAGAAGACTGGCCTCGTGGTCTATATGGGTTATGTGAGTGGCTGAGAAGACTGGCCTCGTGGTCTATATGGGTTATGTGAGTGGCTGAGAAGACTGACCTACCTCATGGTCGATATGGGTTATGTGAGTGGCTGAGAAGACTGGCCTCGTGGTCGATATGGGTTATGTGAGTGGCTGAGAAGACTGACCTACCTCATGGTCGATATGGGTTATGTGAGTGGCTGAGAAGCCTTGCCTCGTGGTCGATATGGGTTATGTGAGTGGCTGAGAAGACTGACCTCATGGTCTATATGGGTTATGTGAGTAGCTGAGAAGCCTTGCCTCGTGGTCGATATGGGTTATGTGAGTGGCTGAGAAGACTGACCTCATGGTCTATATGGATTATGTGAGTGGCTGAGAAGACTGGCCTCGTGGTCGATATGGGTTATGTGAGTGGCTGAGAAGACTGGCCTCGTGGTCGATATGGGTTATGTGAGTGGCTGAGAAGACTGACCTCATGGTCTATATGGGTTATGTGAGTGGCTGAGAAGACTGGCCTCGTGGTCTATATGGGTTATGTGAGTGGCTGAGAAGACTGGCCTCGTGGTCTATATGGGTTATGTGAGTGGCTGAGAAGACTGACCTACCTCATGGTCGATATGGATTATGTGAGTGGCTGAGAAGACTGGCCTCGTGGTCGATATGGGTTATGTGAGTGGCTGAGAAGACTGACCTCATGGTCTATATGGGTTATGTGAGTGGCTGAGAAGACTGGCCTCGTGGTCTATATGGGTTATGTGAGTGGCTGAGAAGACTGGCCTCGTGGTCTATATGGGTTATGTGAGTGGCTGAGAAGACTGGCCTCGTGGTCTATATGGGTTATGTGAGTGGCTGAGAAGACTGACCTACCTCATGGTCGATATGGGTTATGTGAGTGGCTGAGAAGACTGGCCTCGTGGTCGATATGGGTTATGTGAGTGGCTGAGAAGACTGACCTACCTCATGGTCGATATGGGTTATGTGAGTGGCTGAGAAGACTGACCTCATGGTCTATATGGGTTATGTGTGTGGCTGAGAAGACTGGCCTCGTGGTCTATATGGGTTATGTGAGTGGCTGAGAAGACTGGCCTCGTGGTCTATATGGGTTATGTGAGTGGCTGAGAAGACTGACCTACCTCATGGTCGATATGGGTTATGTGAGTGGCTGAGAAGACTGGCCTCGTGGTCGATATGGGTTATGTGAGTGGCTGAGAAGACTGACCTACCTCATGGTCGATATGGGTTATGTGAGTGGCTGAGAAGCCTTGCCTCGTGGTCGATATGGGTTATGTGAGTGGCTGAGAAGACTGACCTCATGGTCTATATGGGTTATGTGAGTAGCTGAGAAGCCTTGCCTCGTGGTCGATATGGGTTATGTGAGTGGCTGAGAAGACTGACCTCATGGTCTATATGGATTATGTGAGTGGCTGAGAAGACTGGCCTCGTGGTCGATATGGGTTATGTGAGTGGCTGAGAAGACTGGCCTCGTGGTCGATATGGGTTATGTGAGTGGCTGAGAAGACTGACCTCATGGTCTATATGGGTTATGTGAGTGGCTGAGAAGACTGGCCTCGTGGTCTATATGGGTTATGTGAGTGGCTGAGAAGACTGGCCTCGTGGTCTATATGGGTTATGTGAGTGGCTGAGAAGACTGACCTACCTCATGGTCGATATGGATTATGTGAGTGGCTGAGAAGACTGGCCTCGTGGTCGATATGGGTTATGTGAGTGGCTGAGAAGACTGACCTACCTCATGGTCGATATGGGTTATGTGAGTGGCTGAGAAGACTGGCCTCGTGGTCGATATGGGTTATGTGAGTGGCTGAGAAGACTGGCCTACCTCATGGTCGATATGGGTTATGTGAGTGGCTGAGAAGACTGGCCTCGTGGTTGATATGGGTTATGTGAGTGGCTGAGAAGACTGACCTACCTCATGGTCGATATGGGTTATGTGAGTGGCTGAGAAGCCTTGCCTCGTGGTCGATATGGGTTATGTGAGTGGCTGAGAAGACTGACCCATCGTCTATATGGGTTATGTGAGTGGCTGAGAAGCCTTGCCTCGTGGTCGATATGGGTTATGTGAGTGGCTGAGAAGACTGACCTCATGGTCTATATGGATTATGTGAGTGGCTGAGAAGACTGGCCTCGTGGTCGATATGGGTTATGTGAGTGGCTGAGAAGACTGGCCTCGTGGTCGATATGGGTTATGTGAGTGGCTGAGAAGACTGACCTCATGGTCGATATGGGTTATGTGAGTGGCTAAGAAGACTGGCCTCGTGGTCGATATGGGTTATGTGAGTGGCTGAGAAGACTGGCCTCGTGGTCGATATGGGTTATGTGAGTGGCTGAGAAGACTGACCTCATGGTCGATATGGGTTATGTGAGTGGCTAAGAAGACTGGCCTTGTGGTCGATATGGGTTATGTGAGTTGCTGAGAAGACTGGCCTCGTGGTCGATATGGGTTATGTGAGTGGCTGAGAAGACTGACCTCATGGTCGATATGGGTTATGTGAGTGGCTAAGAAGACTGGCCTACCTCATGGTCGATGTGGAGTTTGTGGTCCTTCCAGGCCTGCACAGACTTATAGATCCCTGTGTCACACTTCACTGTGTCATCGGCCAGGATGGAACACCTGAGGACAGGACACAGTGAGCATTTAGCCCAGTTAACAACACAATCATGTAGTATTAACAACACATTCAAACATGCAGTTTTAAAGC
The DNA here is from genome assembly GCF_965601325.2 of Salmo salar. NCBI lineage: Eukaryota > Metazoa > Chordata > Actinopteri > Salmoniformes > Salmonidae > Salmo > Salmo salar. Next base: position 15,379,653 of record NC_138303.1, on the reverse strand, counting down.
TGAAATATGTAACTTTAAGTTTAGTTTTTGCTTATTTTACTTTTGGTTTTGTACACCATCTTCAAACAGCTGAAAATACAAATTTGTGGGTATGGAAAATATATTTCACAGCAGTTTAAATGGTACAATAATGCTCTACATCACATGAGTCAAATTCGTTCCACAGAGGGCAGAGTGTCTGCAGGGTTTTGCTCCTCCCTTGTACTTGATTGATGAATCAAGGTCTCTAATTAGTAAGGAGCTCCCCTCACCTGGTTGTCTACAGCTTGTTATATATCATTGAAAGGAAAAACCGAGTACTTTTTATGTTAAGTTAGGTGAACTATTCGAATTTTAGCAACCAGGAAATGGCGGAGGGATTTCGGCATAGTACACCTTCAACACATTCAACATGCAGTACTAACACAGTACAAACACACCCACCCATCCACATAGAACCTCAACACACTCCCTGACCTGTGTGTGACTTTGATGTCAGAAGGTACTATAGCCAGACTGTTGCTGCTAGTCCTGGGACTGATGGTGAACCCCATGCCACTGAAGTCGTCCTCAGTGTCGTCGCGTGGCCCCGGGGCCCCAGCCTCGCTGAGGTTCCTGGGGGCCAGTACAGGCTGGTAGCCATCCCCCAAGTCTACAGCATACAGATCCCCTCCTATCTCCATCTCCACGGAGCGGGCAGAACGGTTACGGGCGTAGCTCTTGACGGCCTTCATCTCTGTCAGGAAGAGAGCAGGGTGAGTTAGTGGAGGGATTTCTACATAGTATTTAAGCCCCATCAGGTCCTATGAGACTGTAAAGGCACAATGTGCAGAAATCACAATGTGTAGAAATCATTTCCTGGTTGCCAACATTTTATCATGTTCACCTAATTTCATTTTATGTGACGAAAAAAACAAGGCATTGTGTAGAGCAGGGTTATTTAAATCCTACCCTAAGAGGTCTGGAGCCTGCAGGTTTTCTGTTCTACCTGATAATTAATTGCACCCACCCGGTGTCCCAGGTCTAAATCAGTCCCTTATTAGAGGGGAAGAATGCAACAAACTAACTGTGCAACTGGCTTCGATGTCCGGATTAGAATTTGAGGGGTGTAGAGAAACATTGTACAATCTCTACGCCCCCAAATTCAAATCCGGACATCGAAGCCAGTTCCACAGTTAGTTTGTTTCATTGTTCCCCTTTTCAAAAAACAAAAATATTGTATTTTCAGCTGTTTGAAACTGGTGTGCAAAACCGAAAATAAAAAAGACAGAAAATATTAACTTCAGCACAGGATGCATAGAAATAGAGCACGTAGAATGAATCTACCGCTTATCAGACTTACTTTCAATGAGAATCAGAGATCTACAACTCACATTTCTCCCACAGTTACATACTGAACCTTTAAATTATAGCTGTGAGTGAAGTTGTCATTGTCTCCACAGGGTGTCTCCCACATACCACATCAGTGATGAGACGTGAGCTACACTGCATTCATGCAAGGTTGAGTGAGGAACATTTTGTAAAGCAGAATTTAGTGTGCTTGCATGAGAAGTGCGTGATCAGAGGGTTTGTGTACAGTATGAGTGTCAGAAGTGATCAGAGTGTTTGTGTACTGTACAGTATGAGTGTCAGAAGTGATCAGAGTGTTTGTGTACTGTACAGTATGAGTGTCAGAAGTGATCAGAGTGTTTGTGTACAGTATGAGCGTCAGAAGTGATCAGAGTGTTTGTGTACTGTACAGTATGAGCGTCAGAAGTGATCAGAGTGTTTGTGTACTGTACAGTATGAGTGTCAGAAGTGATCAGAGGGTTTGTGTACAGTATGAGTGTCAGAAGTGATCAGAGGGTTTGTGTACTGTACAGTATGAGTGTCAGAAGTGATCAGAGTGTTTGTGTACTGTACAGTATGAGCGTCAGAAGTGATCAGAGTGTTTGTGTACAGTATGAGTGTCAGAAGTGATCAGAGTGTTTGTGTACTGTACAGTATGAGCGTCAGAAGTGATCAGAGTGTTTGTGTACAGTATGAGTGTCGGAAGTGATCAGAGTGTTTGTGTACTGTACAGTATGAGTGTCAGAAGTGATCAGAGTGTTTGTGTACTGTACAGTATGAGTGTCAGAAGTGATCAGAGTGTTTGTGTACTGTACAGTATGAGTGTCAGAAGTGATCAGAGTGTTTGTGTACAGTATGAGTGTCAGAAGTGATCAGAGTGTTTGTGTACAGTATGAGTGTCAGAAGTGATCAGAGGGTTTGTGTACAGTATGAGTGTCAGAAGTGATCAGAGGGTTTGTGTACAGTATGAGCGTCAGAAGTGATCAGAGTGTTTGTGTACAGTATGAGTGTCAGAAGTGATCAGAGGGTTTGTGTACTGTACAGTATGAGTGTCAGAAGTGATCAGAGGGTTTGTGTACAGTATGAGTGTCAGAAGTGATCAGAGGGTTTGTGTACAGTACAGTATGAGTGTCAGAAGTGATCAGAGGGTTTGTGTACAGTATGAGTGTCAGAAGTGATCAGAGTGTTTGTGTACAGTATGAGTGTCAGAAGTGATCAGAGTGTTTGTGTACAGTATGAGTGTCAGAAGTGATCAGAGTGTTTGTGTACTGTACAGTATGAGTGTCAGAAGTGATCAGAGTGTTTGTGTACTGTACAGTATGAGTGTCAGAAGTGATCAGAGTGTTTGTGTACAGTATGAGTGTCAGAAGTGATCAGAGTGTTTGTGTACAGTATGAGTGTCAGAAGTGATCAGAGTGTTTGTGTACTGTACAGTATGAGTGTCAGAAGTGATCAGAGGGTTTGTGTACAGTATGAGTGTCAGAAGTGATCAGAGGGTTTGTGTACAGTATGAGTGTCAGAAGTGATCAGAGGGTTTGTGTACTGTATGAGTGTCAGAAGTGATCAGAGGGTTTGTGTACAGTATGAGTGTCGGAAGTGATCAGAGGGTTTGTGTACAGTATGAGTGTCAGAAGTGATCAGAGGGTTTGTGTACTGTACAGTATGAGTGTCGGAAGTGATCAGAGTGTTTGTGTACTGTACAGTATGAGTGTCAGAAGTGATCAGAGGGTTTGTGTACAGTATGAGTGTCAGAAGTGATCAGAGGGTTTGTGTACTGTATGAGTGTCAGAAGTGATCAGAGGGTTTGTGTACAGTATGAGTGTCAGAAGTGATCAGAGGGTTTGTGTACAGTATGAGCGTCAGAAGTGATCAGTGTTTGTGTACAGTATGAGTGTCAGAAGTGATCAGAGGGTTTGTGTACTGTACAGTATGAGTGTCAGAAGTGATCAGAGGGTTTGTGTACAGTATGAGTGTCAGAAGTGATCAGAGGGTTTGTGTACAGTATGAGTGTCAGAAGTGATCAGAGTGTTTGTGTACTGTACAGTATGAGTGTCAGAAGTGATCAGAGGGTTTGTGTACAGTACAGTATGAGTGTCAGAAGTGATCAGAGTGTTTGTGTACTGTACAGTATGAGTGTCAGAAGTGATCAGAGTGTTTGTGTACTGTACAGTATGAGTGTCAGAAGTGATCAGAGTGTTTGTGTACAGTATGAGTGTCAGAAGTGATCAGAGTGTTTGTGTACTGTACAGTATGAGTGTCAGAAGTGATCAGAGTGTTTGTGTACAGTATGAGTGAATGTGAGAGTGAAAAATATGTGCCACATTCCACCTACTCTTCTTGGAAAGCAACTTTTTCTTCTTGAAGGCACTGAGTCTGAAGCTAGAGAACTGGTCACAATTGCAGCCTTCGGGCTCTGCGTTGCGCTCTGCGTTGTGCTCTGCTTTGCGCTGGGGGTAAAATCGGGACCTGATGTTGGCAGGGCCCTCCTTCCGTTCTGCAGACATGCTGGCCATGCCCTTACACTTATACAGCCTCAGTTTCCCTGTAGCATCATCAACACACTGCCACTTCTACAGGGAGAGATGAGAGGGGGACAGGGGTTAACACTGAGAAAAAAACATTGTGTATTTTTAAATGCACACACGCACGCACACACACACACACAAACACACATGCCAGCACACACAGGCACACAGACACAAACAGGCACAATCATAATTAACACCTTATTTGTACCTTCTGACTATGTTCATTACAGTAAAATGATATTTTCATCTGATTGGAACACCATGCTTCTCCAGGTGAAATTACTCGCTGGTGGAAACAAGCGTCGCCATGCAGATGCAAATTAACTTCCACTACCCTGTCTGTGATGTTGCTTCAAATGCAATTAACAGGCGATGACAAACCATGGAGGAGAGGAGAGAGGAGAGAGGAGAGGTGAGAGGTGAGAGGAGAGAGGTGAGAGGAGAGAGGAGAGAGGAGAGGAGGAGGAGAGGAGAGGAGAGGAGAGGAGGAGGGAGAGGGGGGGGAGGAGACGGCAGGAGACGGCAGGAGGGGGAGAGGAGAGGAGAGGAGAGGAGAGGGAGGAGGGAGAGGAGAGGAGAGGAGAGGAGAGGAGAGGAGAGGGAGGAGGGGGGAGGGAGGGGAGGGGGGGGGAGGGGCAGGAGGGGAGAGGAGAGGAGAGGAGTAGAGGGGCAAAGGGAGAAGAGATGAGAGGAGGGGCGAGGGGAGAAAAGAGGAGAAGAGAGGAGGGGAGGGGAGGAGGGGAGAGGAGGAGAGAAGACGGGAGAGGAGGAGGAAGAGCAGTGCGTAGAGGAGAAGAGAAGAGAGGAGAGGAGATGAGGGGCAAAGGGAGAAGAAATGAGAGGAGGGGCGAGGGGAGAAGAGAGGAGAGGAGAGGCATGGGGAGAGGAGAGACCCTCTAATGAAGTGTTTGACTCTTCCCCTTCTCATTTCTGCTCCCACACAATCCCGCTACGTCATAATTAATAGGCAGATACAGTACTGTAGTGTAAACAGACAGAGCACAGAGCAAGACTGCTGCAGTCTTACAATTATACAGATTCTGTTGACACTTTCTCTGTCATGTGTTTTTTAATTAACATATTTGATGTCAGATGGAGAAAAAAGAGTACAGGTGTCAGAGGAAATCCATCAGGATTCAAGAGAGAAAGATACTGACAGAGGAAATCCATCAGGATCCAAGAGAGAAAGTTACTGACAGAGGAAATCCATCAGGATCCAAGAGAGAAAGTTACTGACAGAGGAAATCCATCAGGATCCAAGAGAGAACGTTACTAACAGAGGAAATCCATCAGGATCCAAGAGTAAGTTACTGACAGAGGAAATCCATCAGGATCCAAGAGAGAAAGTTACTGACAGAGGAAATCCATCAGGATCCAAGAGTAAGTTACTGACAGAGGAAATCCATCAGGATCCAAGAGAGAAAGTTACTGACAGAGGAAATCCATCAGGATCCAAGAGAGAAAGTTACTGACAGATGAAATCCATCAGGATCCAAGAGAGAACGTTACTGACAGAGGAAATCCATCAGGATCCAAGAGAGAAAGTTACTGACAGAGGAAATCCACCAGGATCCAAGAGTAAGTTACTGACAGAGGAAATCCACCAGGATCCAAGAGAGAAAGTTACTGACAGAGGAAATCCACCAGGATCCAAGAGAAAGTTACTGACAGAGGAAATCCACCAGGATCCAAGAGAAAGTTACTGACAGAGGAAATCCACCAGGATCCAAGAGAAAGTTACTGACAGAGGAAATCCACCAGGATCCAAGAGAGAAAGTTACTGACAGGAAATCCATCAGGATCCAAGAGGGGAGGCTCTCTTGTTCAGATATTGGTAAGTGGAAAAGTTACTGACAGAGGAAATCCATCAGGATCCAAGAGAGAAAGTTACTGACAGAGGAAATCCATCAGGATCCAAGAGAGAAAGTTACTGACAGAGGAAATCCATCAGGATCCAAGAGAGAAAGTTACTAACAGAGGAAATCCATCAGGATCCAAGAGAGAAAGTTACTGACAGATGAAATCCATCAGGATCCAAGAGAGAACGTTACTGCCAGATGAAATCCATCAGGATCCAAGAGAGAAAGTTACTGACAGAGGAAATCCATCAGGATCCAAGAGAGAAAGTTACTGACAGATGAAATCCATCAGGATCCAAGAGAGAACGTTACTAACAGAGGAAATCCATCAGGATCCAAGAGAGAAAGTTACTGACAGAGGAAATCCATCAGGATCCAAGAGAGAAAGTTACTGACAGAGGAAATCCACCAGGATCCAAGAGAGAAAGTTACTGACATAGGAAATCCATCAGGATCCAAGAGAGAAAGTTACTGACAGAGGAAATCCATCAGGATCCAAGAGAGAAAGTTACTGACAGGAAATCCATCAGGATCCAAGAGGGGAGGCTCTCTTGTTCAGATATTGGTAAGTGGAAAAGTTACTGACAGAGGAAATCCATCAGGATCCAAGAGGGGAGGCTCTCTTGTTCAGATATTGGTAAGTGGAAAAGTTACAGACAGAGGAAATCCATCAGGATCCAAGAGTAAGTTACTGACAGAGGAAATCCATCAGGATCCAAGAGAGAAAGTTACTGACAGAGGAAATCCATCAGGATCCAAGAGAGAAAGTTACTGACAGATGAAATCCATCAGGATCCAAGAGAGAACGTTACTAACAGAGGAAATCCATCAGGATCCAAGAGAGAAAGTTACTGACAGAGGAAATCCATCAGGATCCAAGAGAGAAAGTTACTGACAGAGGAAATCCATCAGGATCCAAGAGAGAAAGTTACTGACAGTGAAAAATGCCTTTAGAGACAGGAACAAAAAGCTGAGAGAGAGAGGGAGATTGCTTGGTTGGATTCAGAGATCCCTTGGGGACTCTACTATTCAATGGTCAATCTTGTTAAGAAATATCTGAGTTCTTAAAGTTGCAGGTGTGTTTGATTTGACAGCTAGAGAACTGTCACACTCTCTCCCCCACTGTCCTTCATTAGGTAAGATGGGATGGAGTGTGTCTGTGCGTGTCCTGGGGGACAGAGCTATTGCAACAGACCTCACTCAAAGCCTAATCACCTGAAACACAGCTGTTTGGTTTCAAAGCCTGGTCGTCCTGAGAGATAAAAGCACCTCAGTAAGTCATGTCTATCCTGTCTAAACCCACAGTGAGAAACCAACCTGCAGGGGATTCTCCTCTCCTCTCCTCTCCTCTCCTCTCCTCTCCTCTCCTCTCCTCTCCTCTCCTCCTCCTCTCCTCCTCCTCTCCTCTCCTCTCCTCTCCTCTCCTCTCCTCTCCTCTCCTCTCCTCTCCTCTCCACCAGAACAGAACACAGCAGCTCATTCTCTTTTTATAGCAGCAGGTGATCAAGAGGGTACAGAGCCTTTTTAATTAGATTCTCAGACACACCAATTTACTGCACTTTACTTATAAAAGTGAGATGCAAAGATGAGAGACGGATGGAGTGACTAATCAAGTGTTGTATTTTCAGTGTTGGCTGTTATGCTTGTACATTTGCTTCAGGGGCGAACATTCATCTACCGTAATTTCCGGACTATTGAGCGCACCTGAATATAAGCCGCACCAACTGAATTTAAAAAAAAGTATTATTTTGAACATAAATAAGCCGCACATGTCTATAAGCCGCAGGTGCCTACCGATACATTGAAACAAATGAACTTTACAAAGGCTTTAACGAAACACGGCTTGTAGCAAAAATAAATAGGCTTTAACGAAACACGGCTTGTAACAAAAATAAATAGGCTTTAATGAAACACGGCTTGTAACAAAAATAAATAGGCTTTAACGAAACACGGCTTGTAACAAAAAATAAAAAATTAGCAGTAAACAGTAGCCTACCAAGAAAGTCATTGGTCACTATCTTCCTCCTCCTGTGCACTGAAACCACTGAAGTCATCTCCTTTCAAAAAAAATTGATAGCGGGAAAAATCCATATATTAGCCGCGTCATTGTTTAAGCCGCGAGGTTCAAAGCGTGGGAAAAAAGTTGCGGCTTATAGTCCGGAAATTACGGTAATTTTGTGCAACTGTGAATTTGATTGTTAATTGAAGTATGACTGTGTGTGTGCGTGCGTGTGTGCATGCTTGATTTTCTGTGTGGGTGTGTGTATATGTGGGAGTGTTTGTGTTTGGGTCTTCCTGGCTGCCTACCTGTCCCAGCTGTTGGCAGGGTGTCTGGTACTCTGTTCTCTGACACAGGTCCTTGACCCGCTGGTACTTAGGCAGGAAGTTCTCCTCCTGGGCCACGTCCTTCCCTGAAGACGCATCACGCATGTGGAGCAACTTCCTGTGGACACACACACACACACACACACACACACACACGAACCAAACACACAGTCATGGAACTATACACCAGGTTGTTAGGGTCCTGCATGCTGATTAGCAGTGACAATGTATCCCATAAACCACAGCTTCTCAGGCATTATCACTTACATGATGCAGCTAATGACATTAGCAGAGGTTGCATTGCCAGATATGGGTTTGATATCAAGTATCTGTTGGGTAATATTAAGGCAAGAAAGACATGAAATAATGAGGCATTGAGCACTGTGACCTCTCTACTTCATCTCCCACCACACACTCAGCTGAATGTAACCAGATGATGTAATGAGCACACAGACAGAGACATGAATAAATAGACTGCGATATCGTTATGTAAAACAGTGGCTGGTCCAGCGGTAATGCCGCAGCCTCCACCAAACGTACTGTATCTAAGATGTCGGCATAGGTTCAAATCCAGCCTGCTGCCCTGTCCCCATTGTCATTGACACAATCTCTCTTCAATAATGTCAGAAAATACCCTTAAAAATATATATAAAAAACTGAAGAAACAGTGAGATGATATCCTGTGACTCACCCTCTTTCCACCAGGAACGAGTCTCTCCACACCTTCCCCTTCTTATTCACCTGGAACCTGACAACCAGGAGTGATAAAGACAGACCCATCAGCCGTCTCCTTCATTGACCAGGTACTACAGTCAGAACACCATGTAACGCTTGAGGAAATTAGAATTCCTACACTCCGTAGAGCGACAGCCTCCAGTGATGATAAAATGCAACAGGTAGTGAGGGAGATGAAAAAAAAGCCCTGGGTCAATCTGAGAGGAAAAACAATCGATAGCACACTTCAGGTGTTCTTATGGATGAGGACATGAAAAAATAAAGTGATCGAACGTAGAAGAAAAATAAAATGGAATAAATGGGTCTCTTCCCTGAGTACTCTGACCTTCTCCTGGCCTGCTGCTCAGATATGAGTTATTGATCCATCGGCCTACAGTGCTGCTCCCTCTCTCCCCCTTTCTCTCTCCCTCTCTCCTCCCTGCCCCTTTCTCTCTCTCTGTCTCTCTCGCTCTCTCTCCTCCTCCCAGCACAGCTCTGCTCTCCTCCATCCCACCCCTCGACCTCCTCTCTTCCCCACAGCCTCTCCGTCTATCCCCACAGCCTCCATCTATCCCCACAGCCTCTCCGTCTATCCCCACAGCCTCCATCTATCCACACAGCCTCTCCTTCTATCCCCACAGCCTCTCTGTCTATCCCCACAGCCTCCCATCAGGCCAGCCAGCTAGCCTCCCCTGCCTGCGGAACAATTTCACAGCTATCTCTCTCTGATTGCAGCTGGGAAAGAGAAGAGAATCCCCCAACACACACACACACCCACACCCACACCCACACCCACACACACACCCCTCCTTCCCCAATTTCATTCTCCTGACAGACAGACAGACAGACAGACAGACAGACAGGCAGGCAGGCAGGCAGGCAGGCAGGCAGGCAGGCAGGCAGGCAGGCAGGCAGGCAGGCAGGCAGGCAGGCAGGCAGGCAGGCAGGCAGGCAGGCAGGCAGGCAGGCAGGCAGGCAGGCAGGCAGGCAGGCCAGCTCCTGGAGTTATTACTTCAGTGTCTTGGAGGGATGGAGAAGGATTATTTATTTTCTTTGATATCTTTTTTTCCCGTTAACGATGGCAATATCCAGGCTGGGCAGGAGGAAGAGGTGTCGCTGGGATGTGGATGTGATCTCAACTGATGTCATGGTAATCTGGCAGACTGAGCCAGGTTCAAAGATTGGTGCGGTGCCACAGTTTTGAGGAAAAGTCATTGGTCAAACCCAGGTGTTAGATTGGGTTCTTTGGAAGTAATTTTTACCAGAGTAGAGCAGGAACCCTGAGGGAACTCAAACCTGTCAGATGCCTGTGCCAATGTACGACTCATATTCAATAGAACCACCCAGAGCCTGTTTGGTTTTCCTGTTCTACCTGATCATTCTGGCACCCACCTGGTGTCCTAAATCAGTGCCTGATTAGAGGGGAATCATTTAAAAAGCAGTGGAACTGGCTTCCATGTCCAGAGTTGAATTTAAGGGACCTAGAGGATATGCAGTTACTTCTGTCAGTGATCTATGGCCTGCCAACATACAGAATACACATAGTTATGGGCAGGAATTGATCATTTTCTGCTCCATACCTGTTGACTGGCCTCTCTATGTCCAGCAGTTTGAGGATGGACTTGCCGTCCATGTCCGGCGGGACGTCCATGCCAGCGATGTCCAGGATGGTGGGCGCCAGGTCGATGTTCAGCACCATGTGAGGGTTGCTATGGAGACGCAGGGAGAGACAAGGGGACAAGGTTATTACGGCGCGTGTCAGATGGTATCTGGTTGGTTAACGTCAGCTGATGAGAGAGAGAGGGATGGAGAGCGAGAGAGTGAGAGAGAGAGAGAGAGAGAGAGAGAGAGAGAGAGAGAGAGCGAGAGAGAGAGAGAAAGTGTGTGTGTGAGAGAGAGAGAACTGAACTTTCCCCCCCCCCAGGAAAATGATTGATTTTGGGTTACTAGTCTGTGGCGACCTAAATGCCAGAACCGGACAAGAACCTGACACCCTCGGCACACAGGGGGCCAAACACCTGCCTGCAGGTGACAGCATCCCCTCCCCCATATGCTTAGGCACAACTATGATAACATAACCAACAAAAACGGGTCACAACTCCTGCAGCTCTGTCGCACGCTGGGTATCTACATAGTCAATGGTAGGCTTCGAGGGGACTCCTATGGTAGGTACACCTATAGCTCATCTCTTGGCAGTAGTACTGTAGACTACTTTATCACTGACCTCAACCCAGAGTCTCTCAGAGCGTTCACAGTCAGCCCACTGACACCGCTATCAGATCACAGCAAAATCACAGTCTACTTGAACAGAGCAATACTCAATCATCAAAGCCAAAGGAACTGAATAATATTAAGAAATGCTATACATGGAAGGAAAGTAGTGTGGAAACCTACCAAAAAATAATTAGGCAACAACAAATTCAATTCCTTTTAGACAACTTCCTGGACAAAATGTTCCACTGTAATGATTCCAAGATGTCGTAGCAGTCGGACATGTGTTTTGTCTTGTTTCGTCTTATCCCATGTAAATATCGTTTTCTTCCTTGTTTTTTTGGTATATATTTTGGATATATTTTAATCTCAGTTTCCATCTACGGACTGAATATACTCTCCTGCAACCCGCCTCACCCAATGTGGTACGTATCTGCTATTTTTATACTTTAGAACCAGAACCCCCATCAGTAGCTAGCCAGCTAACTAGCTACTAGCTAGTAGTCAGTTAGCCGCTGCTAGTGGTCTTCACCGTTAACTCGGACACCAGCAGGCCTCAGCTCGGTTAATTCCTGCCAGTCTGCACAGCTCGATATCAACCCAGAGCATATCGGACTGCTTTTTCTCTACCACATCTCCGGTACACCTCAGCCACGCTCAAGGTCCTAAACGATATCATAACCTCCATCGATAAAAGACAGTACTGTGCAGCCGTATTCATCGACCTGGCCAAGGCTTCGGCTCTGTCAATCACCACATTCTTATCGGCAGACTCAACAGCCTTGGTATCTCAAATGACTGCCTTGCCTGGTTCACCAACTACTTCTCAGATAGAGTTCAGTGTGTCAATCGGAGGGCCTGTTGTCCGGACCTCTGGCACTCTATGGGGGTGTCACAGGGTTCAATTCTCGGGCCGACTCTTTTCTCTGTGTACATCAATGATGTCGCTCTTGCTGCTGGTGATTCTCTGATCCACCTCAATGCAGACGACACCATTCTGTATACATCTAGCCCTTCGCTGGACACTGTGTTAACCTGTTATGGCTAGGGGGCAGTATTTTCATGGCTGGATAAAAAACGTACCCGATTTAATCTGGTTACTACTCCTGCCCAGTAACTAGAATATGCATATAATTATTCGCTTTGGATGGAAAACACTCCAAAGTTTCTAAAACTGTTTGAATGGTGTCTGTGAGTATAACAGAACTCAAATGGCAGGACAAAACCTGAGAGATTCCTTTACAGGAAGTGGCCTGTCTGACCATTTCTTGAACTTCTTTGCCATCTCATTCAATTACAAAGGATCTCTGCTCTAACGTGACACTTCCTACGTCTTCCATAGGCTCTCAGAGCCCGGGAAAAAACAGAATGTCGTCATCCCAGCCCCAGGCTGAAACACATTATCGCCTTTCTCAAGTGGCCGATCAAGGGACTGTGGGCTTAGCCGCGTGCCCTGGCCGCCCCCGTCTTTGTGATTTTTCCTCTGTTTGCCGAAAAGGAGATTCCCGGTCGGAATATTATCGTTTTTTTACGAGATAAATTGCATAAAAATTGATTTTAAACAGCGGTTGACATGCTTCGAAGTACGGTAATGGAATATTTAGAATTTTTTTGTCACGATTTGCGCCATGCGCACGACCCTGATATACCATTTCGGAACGCACGAACAAAACGCCGCTATTCGGATATAACGATGGATTATTTGGGACCAAACCAACATTTGTTATTGAAGTAGCAGTCCTGGGAGTGCATTCTGACGAAGACAACAAAGGTAATAACATTTTTGTAATAGTAAATCTGATTTTGGTGAAGGCTAAACTTGCCGGGTGTCTAAATAGCTAGCCCGTGATGGCTGGGCTATGTACTTAGAATATTGCAAAATGTGCTTTCACCAAAAAGCTATTTTAAAATCGGACATATCGAGTGCATAGAGGAGTTCTGTATCTATAATTCTTAAAATAATTGTTATGCTTTTTGTGAACGTTTATCGTGAGTAATTTAGTAAATTGTTAGTATGCTAGTTCTGAACGTCACATGCTAATGTAAAAAGCTGTTTTTTGATATAAATATGAACTTGATTGAACAAAACATGCATGTATTGTATAACATAATGTCCTAGGTGTGTCATCTGATGAAGATCATCAAAGGTTAGTGCTACATTTAGCTGTCTTCTGGGTTTTTGTGACATTATATGCTAGCTTGAAAAATGGGTGTCTGATTATTTCTGGCTGGGTACTCTGCTGACATAATCTAATGTTTTGCTTTCGCTGTAAAGCCTTTTTGAAATCGGACAGTGTGGTTAGATAAAGGAGAGTCTTGTCTTTAAAATGCTGTGAAATAGTGATATGTTTGAAAAATTGAAGTTTTTGTATTTTTTTGGAATTTGTCATTCGCGCCACCCCTATCATTGGATATTGGAGCAGGTGTTCCGCTAGCGGAACGTCTAGATGTAAGACCTCCAAACAAGCTTCAATGCCATACAACACTCCTTCCGTGGCCTCCAACTGCTTTTAAATGCTAGTAAAACTAAATGTATGCTCTTCAACCGATTGCTGCCCGCACCCGCCCGCCCAACTAGCATCACTACTTCTGACTTAGAATATGTGGACAACTACAAATACCTAGGTGTCTGGTTAGACTGTAAACTCTCCTTCCAGACTCATATTAAGCATCTCCAATCCAAATCCCCCATCATAGGCTCGCTCCCTTCACTCCCTCTATTCCCTACTAAGCATAATGGAATTGTTTTAAAACGGGCATACCATGAATTTTAGAACCCCTTTAGGTATAAAAAATATCAAAAAATTATTTGATAAAATATAGAATTTGTCCTTTACTACTATTGCCCATAGAAAAGCATTAAATAACACATTCATAAATGGTAAGGAATAAGGTTTTGAAGAATCTGTCCTATATCTAGGAGATTTAAGAATGCTCAGGAAATGTTTTTTTGGACACATATTAAACCCCTTATTTCTGATGAAAATAAACTACCTCTGGCACTAGAGGACTTAACACTAAGCGGTGATGTTCAACTGACTGTCTAAATCATCCAAACGAATGAGAGCAAAACAAAGTCAATCCCTCTGTGATCAGGCAGATGTTACCGTTCTTCTATTGTAATACAAATACAGTGAGGGGAAAAAAGTATTTGATCCTTGCTGATGTTGTACGTTTGCCCACTGACAAAGAAATGATCAGTCTATAATTTTAATGGTAGGTTAATTAGAACAGTGAGAGACAGAATAACAACAACAAAAAATCCAGAAAAACGCATGTCAAAAATGTTATAAATTGATTTGCATTTTAATGAGGGAAATAAGTATTTGACCCCTCTGCAAAACATGACTTAGTACTTGGTGGCAAAACCCTTGTTGGCAATCACAGAGGTCAGACGTTTCTTGTAGTTGGCCACCAGGTTTGCACACATCTCAGGAGGGATTTTGTCCCACTCCTCTTTGCAGATCTTCTCCAAGTCATTAAGGTTTCGAGGCTGATGTTTGGCATCTCGAACCTTCAGCTCCCTTCACAGATTTTCTATGCGATTAAGGTCTGGAGACTGGCTAGGCCACTCCAGGACCTTAATGTGCTTCTTCTTGAGCCACTCCTTTGTTGCCTTGGCCGTGTGTTTTGGGTCATTGTCATGCTGGAATACCCATCCACGACCCATTTTCAATGCCCTGGCTGAGGGAAGGAGGTTCTCACCCAAGATTTGACGGTACATGGCCCAGTCCATCGTCCCTTTGATGCGGTGAAGTTGTCCTGTCCCCTTAGCAGAAAAACACCCCCAAAGCGTAATGTTTCCACCTCCATGTTTGACGGTGGGGATGGTGTTCTTGGGGTCATAGGCAGCATTCCTCCTCCTCCCAACACGGCGAGTTGAGTTGATGCCAAAGAGCTCCATTTTGGTCTCATCTGACCACAACACTTTCACCCAGTTGTCCTCTGAATCATTCAGATGTTCATTGGCAAACTTCAGACGGGCATGTATATGTGCTTTCTTGAGCAGGGGGACCTTGCGGGCGCTGCAGGATTTCAGTCCTTCACGACGTAGTGTGTTACCAATTGTTTTCTTGGTGACTATGGTCCCAGCTGCCTTGAGATCATTGACAAGATCCTCTTGTGTAGTTCTGGGCTGATTCCTCACCGTTCTCATGATCATTGCAACTCCACAAGGTGCAATCTTGCATGGAGCCCCGGGCAGAGGGAGATTGACAGTTCTTTTGTGTTTCTTCCATTTGTGAATAATCACACCAACTGTTGTCACCTTCTAAGCTGCTTGGCGATGGTCTTGTAGCCCATTCCAGCCTTGTGTAGGTCTACAATCTTGTCCCTGACATCCTTGGAGAGCTCTTTGGTCTTGGCCATGGTGTAGAGTTTGGAATCTGATTGATTGATTGCTTCTGTGGACAGGTGTCTTTTATACAGGTAACAAGGTGAGATTAGGAGCACTCCATTTAAGAGTGTGCTCCTAATCTCAGCTTGTTACCTGTATAAAAGACACCTGGGAGACAGAAATCTTTTTGATTGAGATGGGGTCAAATACTTATTTCCCTCATTAAAATGCAAATCAATTTATAACATTTTTGACATGCGTTTTTCTGGATTTTTTTGTTGTTATTCTGTCTCTCACTGTTCAAATAAACCTACCATTAAAATTATAGACTGATCATTTCTTTGTCAGTGGGCAAACGTACAAAATCAGCAGGGGATCAAATACTTTATTTCCTCACTGTAGACATCACTCATCTCTTTCTCTCATCTCTATCTCTCTCTGTCAGTGGTCTTACGGAGTGATCAGGGGGATGTTACTGTTCTTCTATTGAAATATAATTAGACATGTCTACTCTTATCTCTCATCTCTATCTCTCTTTCTCTCTGCCAGTGGTCTTATGGAGTGATCAGGGGGATTGAGCAGCTCTATAGAGGATTTGGAGGATGTATAATGACACAAAAGGTTTGATGTTAGTATGTATGGATCAGTTCCACAGGGGTTACGTCATCTACAGGTCAGGACCCTTACAACCATATGATACAACAGCCCCTAGAACCTTACCTGGCTCCTGCCTCCACGTTGGGCCCTCGGATGTAGAAGGGAACTCGAATGTCAAACTCGTAGGGCATGGACTTGCCCTTGACCAAGCCAAACTGACCAATGTGGTAGCCATGGTCAGCTGTGTAGATGATATATGTGTTGTCCAGTTCTCCAGTTTCAGCCAGCATGTTATACACCTAGATCACAGGACAGATAGCATGTTATTCACCTAGAAAACAGGACAGATTGCATGTTATTCACCTAGAAAACAGGACAGATAGCATGTTATTCACCTAGAACACAGGACAGATAGCATGTTATTCACCTAGAACACAGGACAGATAGCATGTTATTCACCTAGAACACAGGACAGATAGCATGTTATACACCTAGAACACAGGACAGATAGCATGTTATTCACCTAGAAAACAGGACAGATAGCATGTTATACACCTAGAACACAGAACATATAAGATGTTATACACCTAGAACACAGAACAGGACAATAGAACGTACTGATGGTCTCTGCTAGGACAATAGAACGTACTGATGGTCTCTGCTAGGTCAATAGAATGTACTGATGGTCTCTGCTAGGACAATAGAACGTACTGATGGTCTCTGCTAGGACAATAGAACGTACTGATGGTCTCTGCTAGGTCAATAGAACGTGCTGATGGTCTCTGCTAGGTCAATAGAACGTACTGATGGTCTCTGCTAGGACAATAGAACGTACTGATGGTCTCTGCTAGGTCAATAGAACGTACTGATGGTCTCTGCTAGGACAATAGAACGTACTGATGGTCTCTGCTAGGACAATAGAACGTACTGATGGTCTCTGCTAGGCCAATAGAACGTACTGATGGTCTCTGCTAGGACAATAGAATGTACTGATGGTCTCTGCTAGGTCAATAGAACGTACTGATGGTCTCTGCTAGGTCAATAGAACGTACTGATGGTCTCTGCTAGGACAATAGAACGTACTGATGGTCTCTGCTAGGTCAATAGAACGTACTGATGGTCTCTGCTAGGACAATAGAATGTACTGATGGTCTCTGCTAGGACAATAGAACGTACTGATGGTCTCTGCTAGGTCAATGGAATGTAGTGATGGACAGGTACAGATGGAAAAGTGCAGAATGAATAATATATGATCATAATGTATCCCGTTTAGCAGACACTTTTATCTGGAGCAACTTACAGTTATGCGCGCATACATTTTACATAAGGGTGGTCCTGGCAATCGAACACACTACCCTGGTGTTGCGAACACCATGCTCTGCCAACAGAGCCGTAAAGGGATCCTGTAATTAGGGGGTCGCGCTAGGCTCACCTTCTCTACGCTGTCGTCCACAGAGAGCAGAGTCTGCAGCCTCTTCCTCTGTAGCATGTTGGTGAACTCCATGTGGATGGGCTTCATGGAACCAGTGTAACTCATGATCCAGTGCTTGTCCGGGTTCGGGGCATAGTTGTAGCTGGGAGTGCTGAGAGAAGACAGGGAGCAAAAGGGTTCAGAGGAGGTCATTGACATCGTATTGAAACATTGACAAAAGTATATTTTGAAAAGTTTTTTTGACTTTGAGTTTTAATTACACTTTAGGTGTAGAGGGATCACTCATAGACACAAAGTCCCCGTCACAATTAACTATTGACCCCAATCGAGCATAAATGGGTAATTGAAAACAGGTAGGTGATTCCATTGTTCTTGGTAGGTGATTCTATTGTTCTTGGTAGGTGATTCTATTGTTCTTGGTAGGTGATTCCATTGTTCTTGGTAGATGATTCCATTGTTTTTGGTAGGTGATTCTATTGTTCTTGGTAGATGATTCCATTGTTCTTGGTAGGTGATTCCATTGTTCTTGATAGGTGATTCCATTGTTCTTGGTTGTGATGGTTTAGTCTGTCTTTAATTAACAAGATCTATATTGTACAAAAATACAAATGTCTTCGGTGGAGCACCTCCACTGCATACTCCCCTGTGTGTGTGACTGCATCCATGTGTGTGTATGACTGCGTGTGTGTGTGAGGCAGGAGAGTAAATTACTTTATATGATGAACTATGTGACCAAAAGTATGTGGATACCTCTTCAAATTAGTGGATTCTATTTCAGCCACACTTGTTGCTGACAGGTCTATACAATCGGGCACATAGCCATGCAATCTCCATGGACAAACATTGGCAGTAGAATGGCCCATAATGAAGAGAATCTTGGTTTGGTGGATACCAGGAGAACGCTTCTTGCCCGAATGCATAGTTCCACCTGTAAAGTTTGGTGGAGGAGGAATAATGGTCTGGGGCTGTTTTTCGTGGTTCGGGCAAGGACCCATTAGTTCCAGTGAAGGGAAATCTTAACTCTACAGCATACAATGACATTCTATACGATTCTGTGCTTCCAACATTGTGGCAACGGTTTAGGGAAGGCCCTTTCCTGTTTCAGCATGACAATGCCCCTGTGCTCAAAGCGAGGTCCATACAGAAATGGTTTGTTGAGAACGGTGTGGAAGAACATGTCTGGCCTGCACAGAGCCCTGACCTCAACCACATTAAACACCTTTGGGAAGAATTGGAACGCTGACTGCGAGCCAGGCCTAATCGCCCAACATCAGTGCCTGATCTCATTAACGCTCTTGTGGCTGAATGGAAGCAAGTCTTCCCAGAAGAGTGGAGGCTGTTAAAGCAGTAAAGGGGGGACCAACTTCATATTAATGCCCATGATTTTGTGAATGAGATGTTCAACGGGCAGGTGTCCACATACTTTTGGTTAAGAAGTATAGATAAGGACAATGGGAGGAGGGGAATGTATTGGGGCTGGTGGCTGGCTGGTCATTGGTTAAATTAAAAAGTCTCTCTCCTGTGAGTTGTGCAGTGGGAGGATGTTGTGTGTGTGTGTGTGTGTGTGTGTGTGTGTGTGTGCGTGCGTGCGTGCGTGCGTTTGTGCGTTTGTGTCTGTGATTAATGACTAGGAGCACTGACTTTCATTACTCCTCCCTTCACACACGCACGCACGCACACATGCACACATGCACACACGCACACACACACACACAGCAGGAGTGTGTGTGTGAATTATCTCCAGAAAACAAATGGCTCTTATCATGTGATTGAGTTACTCCCTCCACTCTCACCTGTTCCCTCCATCTCACCCTCCCTCCACTACTCCCCCTCTTCCCCTCCATATCTGTCTTTCCTCTCTCCCTCGGTATCTCTCCCAGACGGTCCACTAGCTCTGTGGTGTATCTAAGCAGCTGTAATAGCTGTGACAGTTGGCAGCCCAGCGATAAAGGATCTCTCAGGATCATCTCAGGTTTGGTGTGATTAAAGGTAGATTTAGCATGCTTCCAGTGCTACTGCCACCATGAGACCCCCACCAGACCCCCACCAGACCTCCTCTAGACCCCCTCCAAACCCCCTATAGACCCCCGCCAGACCTCCTCTAGACCCCCTCCAAACCCCCTATAGACCTTCTCTAGACCCCCACCAGACCCCCTCCAAACCCCCTATAGACCTTCTCTAGACCCCCACCAGACCCCCACCAGACCTCCTCTAGACCCCCTCCAAACCCCCTATAGACCTCCTCTAGACCCCCACCAGAGCCCCTCCAAACCCCCTATAGACCTTCTCTAGACCCTCACCAGACCCCCACCAGACCTCCTCTAGACCCCCTCCAAACCCCCTATAAACCTTCTCTAGACCCCCACCAGACCCCCACCAGACCTCCTCTAGACCCCCTCCAACCCCCTATAGACCTCCTCCAGACCCCCAGCAGACCCCCTATAGACCTCCTCCAGACCCCCTATAGACCTCCTCCAGACCCCTATAGACCTCCACCAGACCCCCTCTAGACCTCCTCCAGACCCATATAGACCCCCACCAGACCTCCTCTAGACCCCCTCCAAACCCCCTATAGACCTCCTCTAGACCACCATCAGTCCCCCTCTAGACACCCTCCAGACCCCTATAGACCCCCACCAGACACCCTCCAGATCCCCATCAGACCCCCTATAAACCTCCTCCAGACCCCCAGCAGACCCCCTATAGACCTCCTCCAGACCCCTATAGACCCCTTATAGACATCCTCCAGACCCCCATCAGGCCCCCTATAGACCTCCTCCAGACCCCCATCAGACCCCCTATAGACCCCTCTAGACCCCCAGCAGACCCCCTATAGACCTCCAGACCACTATAGACCCCCTATAGACCTCCTCCAGACCCCCAGCAGACCCCCTATAGACCTCCTCCAGACCCCCTATAGACCTCCTCTAGACCCCCTATAGACCTCCCCCAGACCCCCTATAGACCTCCTCCAGACCCCCTATAGACCTCCTCCAGCCCCCTCTAGAACCCCACCAGACCACCATCAGACCCCTTCTAGACCCCTCTAGACCCCCAGCAAATCTATGGACCTCGACCAGACACCGTTTAAACCCCCTCAAGACCCCGTCAAGACCCCCTCTAGACCCCCACTAGCTCTGACTTTGTTGATAGCTACTTCACTGAGGAAAAACATTCTTCCTATGACTGTGATACGTGGTTGTCCCACCTAGCTATTTTAAGATGAATGCACTAACTGTTAGCCTCTCTGCTAAATGACTAATGTACATGTAAAAGTCTTGGCCAAAAGGGAGAGAGGCTGCAGCCTGTTCTATATCTCACTCCCCCTTAATTTCTCTTCCTCCCTCTTTCTCTCACCCTGCTGGGTCTCTCCACTGTATTGGACAATGTGTAATCCGTTCAATCCTTGCAGGTCTCTCTCTCTTCCCTCTCTCACATCTAAGACTCCCAGCTGCTTTTGAACGGCTAAGCTATTTCCTCTTAAAAGGGGAGGGAAATATCGGGTTGTTGGGGTCAGGGACAATCCCCACTGGGTCTCAGAGGCAATCAACCATTTTTTTTCTCTCTGCCACACAGAACAACTTCCAATAACCGAGTGGGAGACGGAATTGCAGAGAAGATAGAAAAGTGAGGATTTTCACGGTTGGAGATTGGATGCTATAGGGGGCTGTAGAGGGGTTTTGACACCAGGGCATGGTGGGAGAAGGGGTGAAGTTACGAGGTTATGGTGGGAGGGGAGGAGATTTGGGACGGGAGGGGGCAATAAGGTCTTTGATGGATGGAGGAAGTGAGAGGAAGAGGTTGATAGGAGGTTTCCATGGTGCAGGGGGATTAATTACTGGGAGTTAAAGGGTGCTAGCTGTGTAGCTAAGCAGGGCTAACTGAACGGCTGTTCGGAGGGATTTGACATGGTGGATGATTGGGGTAACTATAGGGAGGCCAAGGGTGTTCTGATGAATTAATGAGAGGCAAGAAGGGGTTCTCAGAGTTGGTCAAATACACTGTGACACAGTGACACAGTACTGTAGGAGAGAGAAGAGTTGGTGTGAAAAGTGAGCCTGAAACTAAAACATAGTCCTTTAAAAAGTGAAAAGTTCCTCAGAGAAACGTAATGAAGGCTGACAGGCCACCAGCTGATTAAAGCACTTTACAGAGGAAAGAGATCCAGAGTACTTCTGAGGCAAGTAAACAGCAGCACATAAAATACCACAGTCCTGAGCAGGGGAGAGTGGCATTAGAGTGGGCTCAGTTGACACTAATTGGGAGCAATTGGCACCCTACACTATTCCATATATAGTGCACTACTTTTGACCAGGGCCCATTGTAGTGAGGTAATATCTATCATATACTGTATGTACAGTATATTATATATACCTCAAATGCGATCTGTGATAAGAGTATGCAACTAGCCTATTAAAATGTTTAGCTGACTCCATAAAGATGATTTAGCAATAGGCAAGAGACTATAGTTGAGTTAAAGGAATAAACTACCAAGAAAGGTCTGAGAGTTGTCTATCAAAGGCAAATAGACTTAATATCATTGTATAATGAACTAAATATTATAAAAGGCATAAAGGTAAAGTTACAAAGCATTAACAAGCATTACAAGGTATTATTATAAGCATGATCAGAGCGGGAAGGACAGAGAAAAAGAAACCATGACTTATGCCATGGCCCATAGCTATTGGGGGAGAGAGAGACAAAGTAAAAAGTAAAGCCCCTTTGAAGACAGTGTATTGTTGTTGACTGATTACTGTAAAGTTATCCTCCAATCAAATATTGGACCTACGTGATGTTATCACAACAGAACCTACTGCTTCACAGATGTGGGACAAAATGGGGGATGTGGAGAGCAACACAGAGGAGGCTGAATTCCAGAGAAGACAATAAAAACTTTTGCATAGAGTGTTGATGAAAGAGAGGTCGGGATTTGGCAGTGGTGGAAAAAGTACTAAATTGTCATACTTGAGTAAAAGTAAAGATACCTTAATAGAAAATGACTCGAGTAAAAGTGAAAGTCACCCAGTAAAATACTACTTGAGTAAAAATCTAAAAGTATTTGGTTTTAAATGTACTTAAGTATCAAAAGTAAATGTGTAAATCATTTCAAATTCCTTATATTAAGCCAACCAGACGGCATCATTTTCTTGTTCTTTAAGTTTACGGATAGCCAGGGGCACACTCCAACACTCAGACATAATTTACAAACCAAACATTTATGTTTAGTGAGTCCGCCAGGTCAGAGGCAGTAGGGATGTCCAGGGATGTTCTCTTGATAAGTGTGTGAATTAGACCATTTTTAATGTATCTGTGATCCATATCTGTATTCCCAGTCATGTGAAATCCATAGATTAGGGCCTGATGAATTTATTTCAGTTGACTGATTTCCTTTAAACTGTAACTCAGTAAACTCTTTGAAATTGTGCATGTTGCGTTTACAGTGCATTCGGAAAGTATTCAGACCCCTTGACTTTTTCCACATTGTTACGTTACAGCCTTATTCTATAATTTATTAAATTAAAAAATATCCTCATCAATCTATACACAATACCCCATAAAGACAAAGTGGAAACAGGTCCATAGAAATTTTAACAAATGTATAAAAAGGAAAAAACTGAAATATCACATTTACATAAGTATTCAGACCCTTTGCTATGAGACTCAAAATTGAGCTCAGGTTTCCAATCTACAACTTGATTAGAGTCTACCTGTGGTAAATTAAATTGATTGGGCATGATTTGGAAAGGCACACACCTGTCTATATAAGATCCCACAGTTGACAGCGCATGTCAGAGCAAAAATCAAGGTCGAAGTAATTGTCCGTAGAGCTCCGAGACAGGATTATGTCAAGGTACAGATCTGGGGAAGGGTACTAAAAATGTTCTGCAGTATTGAAGGTCCCCAAGAACACAGTGGACTCCATCATTCTTAAATGGAAGAAGTTTGGAACCACCCAGACTCTTCCTAGAGCTGGCCGCCCGGCCAAACTGAGCAATCGGGGGAGAAGGGCCTTGGTCAGGGAGGTGACCAAGAACTCGATGGCCAATCTGACAGAGCTCCAGAGATCCTCTGTGGAGATGGGAGAATTTCCAGAAGGACAACCATATCTGCAGCACTCTACCAATCAGGCCTTTATGGTAGAGTGGCCAGACAGAAACCAGTCCTCAGTAAAAGGCACATGACAACCTGCTTGGAGTTTCCTAAAATGCACCTAAAGGACTCTGACAATGAGAAACAAGATTCTCTGGTCTGATGAAATCAAGATGGAACTCTTTGAACTGAATGGCAAGCGTCACGTCTTGAGGAAACCTGGCACCATCCCTACGGTGAAGCATGGTGGTGGCAGCATCATGCTGTGGGGATGTTTTTCAGTGGCAGAGACTGGGAGAGTAGTCAGGATTGAGGCAAAGATGAACGGAGCAAAGTACAGAGAGATCCTTGATGAAAACCTGCTCCAGACCACTCAGGGCCTCAGACTGAGGGTGAAGGTTCACCTTCCAACAGGACAATGACCCTAAGCACACAGCCAAGACAATGCAGGAGTGGCTTTGGGACAAGTCTCTGAATGTCCTTGAGTGGCCCAGCCAGAGCCCAGACTTGAACCCTATCAAACATCTCTGGAGAGACCTGAAAATAGCTGTGCAGCGACGCTCCCCATAAAACCTGACATAGATTGAGACGATCTGCAGAAAAAAATGGTAGAAACTCCTCAAATACTGGTGTGCCAAGCTTGTAGCGTCATACCCAAGAAGACTCGAGGCTGTAATCGCTGCCAAAGGTGCTTCAACAAAGTATTAATTAAAGGGTCTGAATACTTATGTACATTTTTATAAATGTGTAACATTTTCAAAAAAACTGATTTTGCTCTGTCATTATGGGGTATTGTGTGTAGATTCATGAGGGGAAAACTATTTAATCCATTTTAGAATAAAGCTGTAACGTAACAAAATGTGGAAATGTCAAGGGGTCTGAATACTTTCCGAATGCACTGTATATTTTTGTTCGGTGTAGAATGATGGCAGAGTCAGTGAAACACTCATTTAATGGAATAGTTTGACATTTTTTGTCACGAAATGCGCTCGCGCGTCACCCTTCGAGATACTGACCTGAGCGCACGAACAAAACAGAGGTATTTGGATATAACTATGGATTATTTCGAACCAAAACAACATTTGTTGTTGAAGTAGAAGTCCTGGGAGTGCATTCTGACAAAGAACAGCAAAGGTTATCCAATTTTTCTTATAGTAAATCTGAGTTTGGTGAGGGCCAAACTTGGTGGGTGTCAAATTAGCTAGTCGTGATGGCTGGGCTATCTACTCAGAATATTGCAAAATTTGCTTTCGCCGAAAAGCTATTTTAAAATCGGACACCGCGATTGCATAAAGGAGTTCTGTATCTATAATTCTTAAAATAATTGTTATGTATTTTGTGAAGTTAATCGTGAGTAATTAAGTAAATTCACCGGAAGTTTGAGGTGGGTATGCTAGTTCTGAACATCACATGCTAATGTAAAAAGCTGTTTTTTGATATAAATATGAACTTGATTGAACAAAACATGCATGTATTATATAACATAATGTCCTGGGAGTGTCATCTGATGAAGATCATCAAAGGTTAGTGCTGCATTTAGCTGTGGTTTTGGTTTTTGTGACATATATGCTTGCTTTGAAAATGGCTGTGTGATTATTTTTGGCAGGGTACTCTCCTGACATAATCTAATGTTTTGCTTTCGTTGTAAAGCCTTTTTGAAGTCGGACAGTGTGGTTAGATTAATGAGAGTCTTGTCTTTAAAATGGTGTAAAATAGTCATATGTTTGAGAAATTGAAGTTATAGCATTTATGAGGTATTTGTATTTCGTGCCACGCGATTCCACTGGCTTGCGTCCCACCTTGCCCAGGGAGGTTAAAAGCAATTAGGATCCATCAAGCAGTTTCATGAGGTAGTCACCTGGAATGCGTTTCAATTAACAGGTGTGCCATCTTAAAAGTACATTTGTGGAATGTCTTTCCTTCTTAATGCATTTGAGCCAATCAGATGTGTTTGACAAGGTAGGGGTGGTATACAGAAGATGGCCCTATTTGGTGAAATACCAAGTCCATATTACCTCTGATGAGCTTGCCTCCACAATCACCCGACCTCAACCCAATTGAGATGGTTTTGGATGAGTTGGACCGCAGAGTGAAGGATAAGCAGCCAACAAGTGCTCAGCATATGTGGGAAATCCTTCAAGACTGTTGGAAAAGCATTCCAGGTGAAGCTGGTTGAGAGAATGCCAAGAGAAGCAAAGCTGTCATCAAGGCAAAGGGTGGCTACTTTGAAGAATCTAAAATGTATTTTGATTTGTTTAACACTTTTTTGGTTACTACATGATTCCATATGTGTTGTTTCATACTTTTGATGGCTTCACTATTATTCTATAATGTAGAAAATAGTAAAAATAAAGAAAAACCCTTGAATGAGTAGGTGTGTCCAAACTTTTGACTGGTACTGTATATATATGTATATATACATCAGAGGTATATAAATATATATATATATATATATATATATATATATATATATATATATATATATATATATATATATACACTACCGTTCAAAAGTTTGGGGTCACTTAGAAATGTCCTTGTTTTTTAAAGAAAAGCACATTTTTGTCCATAAAAATTACATCAAATTGCTCAGAAATACACTGTAGACATTGTTAATGTTGTAAATGACTATTGTAGCTGGAAACGGCTGATTTTTTTATGGAATATCTACATAGGTGTACAGAGGCCCATTATCAGCAACCATCACTCCTGTGTTTCAATGGCACGTTGTGTTAGCTAATCCAAGTTTATCATTTTAAAAGGCTAATTGATTATTAGAAAACCCTTTTGCAATTATGTTAGCACAGCAGAAAACTGTTGTGCTAATTAAAGAAGCAATGAAACTGGCCTTCTTTAGACTAGTTGAGTGTCTGGAGCATCAGCATTTGTGGGTTCGATTACAGGCTCAAAATGGCCAGAAACAAATAACTTTCCTCTGAAACTCGTCAGTCTATTCTTGTTCTGAGAAATGAAGGCTATTCCATGCGAGAAATTGCCAAGAAACTGAAGGTCTCGTACAACACTGTGTACTACTCCCTTCACAGAACAGCACAAACTGGCTCTAACCCGAATAGAAAGAGTGGGAGGCACCGATGCATAACTGAGCAAGAGGACAAGTACATTAGAGTGTCTAGTTTGAGAAACAGACGCCTCACAAGTCCTCAACTGGCAGCTTCATTAAATAGTACCCTCAAAACACCAGTCTCAACGTCAACAGTGAAGAGGCGACTCCGGGATGCAGGCCTTCTAGGCAGAGTTGCAAAGAAAAAGCCATATCTCTGTCCAGTGTTTGTGTTCTTTTTCCCATCTTAATCTTTTCTTTTTATTGTCCAGTCTGAGATTTTTCTTTGCAACTCTGCCTGGAAGGCCAGCATCCCGGAGTCGCCTCTTCTCTGTCGACGTTGTAGTGTTGTGTAGTGTAGTGGTGTGTGGTGTAATGTAGTGGTGTTTGGTGTAATGTTGTGTAGTGGTGTGTAGTGTGGTGTAGTGTTGCGTTGTGTTGTGTAGTGGTGTGTAGTGGTGTTGTGTAGTGTGGTGGTGTGTAGTGTGGTGTAGTGTTGCGTTGTGTTGTGTAGTGGTGTGTAGTGGTGTTGTGTAGTGTGGTGGTGTGTAGTGTAGTGTAGTGTGGTGTAGTGTGGTGTTGTGTAGTGGTATGTAGTGTAGTGTGGTGTAGTGGTGTGTTGTGTAGTGGTGTGTAGTGTGGTGTAGTGTAGTGTAGTGTGGTGTAGTGTGGTGTTGTGTAGTGGTATGTAGTGTATGGTACTGTAGGGGTGTGGTGTGTATTGTAGTGTGTAATATGGTGTAGTGGTGTGTAGTGGTGTAGTGTGTAATATGGTGTAGTGGTGTAGTGTTGTGGTGTGTAGTGGTGTGTAGTGGTGTAGTGTTGTGGTGTGTAGTGTAGTGGTGTAGTGTAGTGTAGTAGTGGTGTAGTGTGTAATATGGTGTAGTGGTGTAGTGTGTAATATGGTGTAGTGGTGTAGTGGTGTAGTGGTGTGTAGTGTTGTGGTGTGTAATGTAGTGGTGTGTAGTGGTGTGTAATGTTGTGGTGTGTAGTGGTGTGTAGTGGTGTGTAGTGTAGTGGTGTGTAGTGGTGTGTAGTGTAGTGGTGTAGTGTGTAATATGGTGTAGTGGTGTAGTGGTGTAGTGGTGTGTAGTGTTGTGGTGTGTAATGTAGTGGTGTGTAGTGTAGTGGTGTGTAGTGGTGTGTAGTGGTGTGTAGTGTAGTGGTGTGTAGTGGTGTGTAGTGGTGTGTCGTGTAGTGGTGTGTCGTGTAGTGGTGTGTAATGGTGTGTCGTGTAGTGGTGTGTAGTGGTGTGTAGTGTAGTGGTGTAGTGTGTAATATGTTGTAGTGGTGTAGTGTTGTGGTGTGTAATGTAGTGTAGTGGTGTGTAGTGTAGTGTGGTGTGCTGTGGTGGTGTGTAATGTAGTGGTGTGTAGTGGTGTGTAGTGTAGTGTTGTGTAGTTGTGTGTTCTGTATTGTAGTGTGATGATGTGTAGTGTAGTGGTGTAGTGGTGTGTAGTGGTGTGGTGTGTAGTGTAGTGGTGTGTAGTGTAGTAGTGCGGTGTGTAGTGTAGTATAGTGCTGGGTAGTGTTGTGTAGCGTAGTGCAGCGTAGTGTAGTGTAGTGTAGTGTAATGTCATGATGTGTAGTGTAGTGTAGTGCAGTGTAGTGCAGTGTAGTGTAGTGTACTGTAGTGGTGTGTAGTAAAAAGACCAACTGAAATTTCATCCTGTTTTGGTGGGATGGATATGGCCTGCCTGGTGATTAGTTAATAGAACAATAAGAAAGAGAGTTCCAAACCTATCTGCCAGTTTTCCACTCAGACCACTCCCAGAGTCCTGACAACATTCTTGCTTGAGAAATTGCTCTTTGCTAAGAAGCTATTTATTTATTGACAATTTTAATTGAAAACAATCACAGTTAGGTACGTACTTAATTGTTACGCGGGAATGATTTGATAATGAGATAAAAATGGCTGCATTAGACCTTTAACATTGTCTTCAAGTAAAGGGAAATATCTGCTCCAGTGAGCAATGTGTAATCTTCCCCAGAATACCCCCCTCCCCCCCTCTCTGCTAATGTGCTGCTTGGCAGAGCTGGTAACAGTGGAACATCTTTCATGTTCTCTCTCTCTCTGGCTCTCTTTCTCTCTCTGGCTCTCTTTCTCTCGCTCTCTCTGGCTCGCTGTCTCTCTCTCTGGCTCGCTGTCTCTGTCTCTCTCTCTCTGTCTCTCTCTCTCTCTGTCTCTCTCTCTCTGTCTCTCTCTCTCTCTGTCTCTCTCTCTGTCACTCTCTTTCTCTCTCTCTCAATTTAATTTCAATTTAAGGGGCTTTATTGGCAAGGGAGAGCGAGAGAGAGAAATAAGATCAAATTCAAGGAGAGCGAGAGAGAGAGAAAGAAAAGAAGAGACAGAGAGAGAGAAAGACAGTGCAAGAGAGAGAAAGAGAGAGATTTCACTTTTGTTTATTATCTAGTTCACTTGCTTTGGCAATGTAAACACTTTTCCCATGCCAATAAAGCCCCTTAAATTGAGAGAGAGAGAGACAGCGAGCCAGAGAGAGCGAGAGAAAGAGAGCCAGAGAGAGAAAGAGAGCCAGAGAGAGAGAGAGACATGAAAGATGTTCCACTGTTACCAGCTCTGCCAAGCAGCACATTAGCAGAGAGGGGGGGGAGGGGGGTATTCTGGGGAAGATTACACATTGCTCACTGGAGCAGATATTTCCCTTTACTTGAAGACAATGTTAAAGGTCTAATGCAGCCATTTTTATCTCATTATCAAATCATTCCCGCGTAACAATTAAGTACGTACCTAACTGTGATTGTTTTCAATTAAAATTGTCAATAAATAAATAGCTTCTTACCAAAGAGCAATTTCTCAAGCAAGAATGTTGTCAGGACTCTGGGAGTGGTCTGAGTGGAAAACTGGCAGATAGGTTTGGAACTCTCTTTCTTATTGTTCTATTAACTAATCACCAGGCAGGCCATATCCATCCCACCAAAACAGGATGAAATTTCAGTTGGTCTTTTCAAAAAGCTCTTACAAGGAAAGGACATTATCATAATTTTCACAATTTCACAGTATAATTCCAACCTCATAGTGTGGAATATATATATATATATATATATATATATATATATATATATATATATATAGTACCAATCAAAAGTTTGGACACACCTACTCATTCAAGGGTTTTTCTTTATTTTTACTATTTTCTACATTGTAGAATAATAAAAAGAAGATATCAAAGAAGACATCAAAACTATGAAATAACACATATGGAATAGAGGTCGACCGATTATGGTTTTTCAACGCCGCTACCGATACCGATTATTTGAGGGCCTTAAAAGCCACTGCCGATTAAATGGCTGATTTTTTTGTTTATTTATTTGTAATAATGACAATTACAACAATACTGAATGAACACTTATTTTAACTTAATATAATACATAAATAAAATCAATTTAGCCTCAAATAAATAATGAAAAATGTTCAATTTGGTTTAAATAATGCAAAAACAAAGTGTTGGAGAAGAAAGTAAAAGTGCAATATGTGCCATGTAAGAAAGCTAACGTTTAAGTGCCTTGCTCAGAACATGGGAACATATGAAAGCTGGTGGTTCCTTTTAACATGAGTCTTCAATATTCCCAGGTAAGAAGTATAGGTTGTAGTTATTATAGGAATTATAGGACTATTTCTCTCTATACGATTTGTATTTCATATACCTTTGACTATTGGATATTCTTATAGGCACTTTAGTATTGCCAGTGTAACAGTATAGCTTCCGTCCCTCTCTTCGCTCCTACTTGGGCTCGAACCAGGAACACATCGACAACAGCCACCCTCAAAGCAGCGTTACCCATGTAGAGCAAGGGGAACAACTACTCCAAGTCTCAGAGCGAGTGACGTTTGAAACGCTATTAGCGTGCACCCGCTAACTAGCTAGCCATTTCACATCGGTTACACCAGCCTAATCTTGGGAGTTGACAGGCTTGAAGTTATAAACATGCATTGCATTGCGAAGAGCTGCTGGCAAAACGCACGAAAGTGCTGTTTGAATGAATGCTTACGAGCCTGCTGCTGCCTACCACCGCTCAGTCAGACTGCTCTATCAAATCATAGACTTAATTATAATATAATAAACACACAGAAATACGAGCCTTAGGTCATTAATATGGTAGAATCCGGAAACTATCATCTCGAAAACAAAACGTTTTTTTCTTTCAGTGAAATACGGAACCGTTCCGTATTTTATCTAACGGGTGGCATCCCTAAATCTAAATATTCCTGTTACATTGCACAACCTTCAATGGTATGTCATAATTACGTAAAATTCTAGCAAATTAGTTCGCAACGAGCCAGGCAATGAACACAAGAGCAGTGACACAATTTCATGTTAGCAGGCAATATTAACTAAATATGCAGGTTTAAAAATATATACTTGTGTATTGATTTTAAAGAAAGGCATTGATGTTTACGGTTAGGTACATTGGTGCAACGACAGTGCTTTTTTCGCAAATGCGCTTGTTAAATCATCACCCGTTTGGCGAAGTAGGCTGTGATTTGATGAGAAATTAATAGGCACCGCATCGATTATATGCAACGCAGGACACATTAGATAAACTAGTAATATCTCAACCATGTGTAGTTAACTAGTGATTATGTTAAGATTGCTAGTTTTTTATAAGATAAGTTTAATGCTAGCTAGCAACTTACCTTGGCTTCTTGCTGCCCTCGAGTAACAGGTAGTCAGCCTGACATGCAGGCTCCTCGTGGAGTGCAATGTAAGGCAGGTGGTTAGAGCGTTGGACTAGTAACCAGAAGGTCGCAAAAACGAATCCCGAATCCCCCCTGAACAAGGGAGTTAACCCCCGTTCCAAGGCCGTCATTGAATATAAGAATGTGTTCTTATATATATATATTTTTAATCGGCAAATCGGTTGCCAAAAATACCGATTACCAATTGTTATGAAAACTTGAAATCGGCCCTAATTAATCGGCCATTCTGATTAATCGGTCGACCTCTAATATGGAATCATGTAGTAACCAAAAAAGGGTTACACAAATCAAAATATATTTTATATTCTTCAAAGTAGCCACTCATTGCCTTGATGACAGCATTGCACACTCTTGGCATTCTCTCAACCAGCTTCACCTGGAATGCTTTTCCAACAGCCTTGATGAAGGAGTTCCCACACATGCTGAGCACTTGTTGGCTGCTTTTCCTTCACTCTGCTGTCCAACTCATCTCAAACCATCTCAATTGGGTTGAGGTTGGGTGATTGTGGAAGCCAGGTCATCTGATGTAACACTCCACCACTCTCCTTCTTGGTCAAATAGCCCCTACACAGCCTGGAGGTGTGTTGGGTCATTGTCCTGTTGAAAAACAAATGATAGTCCCACTAAGTGCAAACCAGATGGGATGGCTTATCGCTGCAGAATGCTGTGGTAGCCATGCTGATTGTGTGCCTTGAATTCTAAAAAAATCACTGACAGTGTCACCAGTAAAGCACTCCCACACGTCACACCTCCTCCTCCATGCTTCACAGTGGAAACCACATATGCGGAGATCATCCGTTCACCTACTCTGCTTCTCAAGGACAGATTTCAAGGACAAAGGACAGACTTCTACCGGTCTAATGTCCATTGCTCGTGTTTCTTGGCCCATGCTAGTCTCTTCTTGGTGTCCGTTAGTAGTGGTTTCTTTGCAGCAATTCGACCAGGAAGGCCTGATTCACTCAGTCTCCTCTGAACAGTTGATGTTGAGATGTGTCTGTTACTTGAATTCTGTGAATAATTTATTTGGGCTGCAATTTCTGAGGCTGGTAACTCTAATAACCTTATCCTCTGCAGCGGAGGTAACTCTGGGTCTTCCTTTCCTGTGGCGATCCTCATGACAGCCAGTTGCATCATAGCACTTGATGGTTTTTGCGACTGCACTTGAAGAAACTTTCAATGTTCTTGACATTTTCCGTATTGACTGACCTTCATGTCTTAAAGCAATGATGGACTGTCGTTTCTCTTATTTGATCTGTTCTGCCATTATATGGACTTGGTCTTTTACCAAATAGGGCTATTTCTGTATACCACCACTACCTTGTCACAACACAACTGATTGGCCCAAGCGCATTAAGAAGGAAAGAAATTCCACAAATTAACATTTAACAAGGCACACCTGTTATTTGAAATACATTCCTGGTGACTACGTCATGAAGCTGGTTGAGATAATTCCAAGAATGTGCAAAGCTGTCATCAAGGCAAAGGGCGGCTACTTTGAAAATCTCAAATTTAAAATATATTTAGATTTGATTAACAAGTTTTTGGTTACAACATACAGTGAGGGAAAAAAGTATTTGATCCCCTGCTGATTTTGTACATTTGCTCACTGACAAAGAAATGATCAGTCTATAATTTTAATGGTAGGTTTATTTGAACAGTGAGAGACAGAATAACAACAAAAAAATGCAGAAAAACACATGTCAAAATGTTATAAATGGATTTGCATTTTAATGAGGGAAATAAGTATTTGACCCCCTCTCAATCAGAAAGATTTCTGGCTCCCAGGTGTCTTTTATACAGGTAATGAGCTGAGATTAGGAGCACACTCTTAAAGGGAGTGCTCCTAATCTCAACTTGTTACCTATATGAAAGACACCTGTCCACAGAAGCAATCAATCAATCAGATTCCAAACTCTCCACCATGGCCAAGACCAAAGAGCTCTCCAAGGATGTCAGGGACAAGATTGTAGACCTACACACGGCTGGAATGGGCTACAAGACCACTGCCAAGCAGCTTGGTGAGAAGGTGACAACAGTTGGTGCGATTATTTGCAAATGGAAGAAACACAAAAGAACTGTCAATCTCCCTCGTCCTGGGGCTCCATGCAAGATCTCACCTCGTGGAGTTGCAATGATCATGAGAACGGTGAGGAATCAGCCCAGAACTACACAGGAGGATCTTGTCAATGATCTCAAGGCAGCTGGGACCATAGTCACCAAGAAAAGAATTGGTAACA
The DNA here is from genome assembly GCF_965601325.2 of Salmo salar. NCBI lineage: Eukaryota > Metazoa > Chordata > Actinopteri > Salmoniformes > Salmonidae > Salmo > Salmo salar. The sequence continues at coordinate 15,346,235 of NC_138303.1, read as the reverse complement.
CACTATGCCGTGAAGGACTGAAATCCTGCAGCACCCGCAAGGTCCCCCTGCTCAAGAAAGCACATATACATGCCCGTCTGAAGTTTGCCAATGAACATCTGAATGATTCAGAGGACAACTGGGTGAAAGTGTTGTGGTCAGATGAGACCAAAATGGAGCTCTTTGGCATCAGCTCAATTCGCCGTGTTTGGAGGAGGAGGAATGCTGCCTATGACCCCAAGAACACCATCCCCACCGTCAAACAAGGAGGTGGAAACACTATGCTTTGGGGGTGTTTTTCTGCTAAGGGGACAGGACAACTTCACCGCATCAAAGGGACGATGGACGGGGCCATGTACCATCAAATCTTGGGTGAGAACCTCCTTCCCTCAGCCAGGGCATTGAAAATGGGTCGTGGATGGGTATTCCAGCATGACAATGACCCAAAACACACGGCCAAGGTGACAAAGGAGTGGCTCAAGAAGAAGCACATTAAGGTCCTGGAGTGGCCTAGCCAGTCTCCAGACCTTAATCCCATAGAAAATCTGTGGAGGGAGCTGAAGGTTCGAGTTGCCCAACGTCAGCCTCGAAACCTTAATGACTTGGAGTATCTGCAAAGAGGAGTGGGAAAAAATCCCTCCTGAGATGTGTGCAAACCTGGTGGCCAACTACAAGAAATGTCTGAGCTCTGTGATTGCCAACAAGGGTTTTGCCACCAAGTATTAAGTCATGTTTTGCAGAGGGGTCAAATACTTATTTCCCTCATTAAAATGCAAATCAATTTATAACATTTTTGACATGCATTTTTCTGGATTTTGTTTTGTTATTCTGTCTCTCACTGTTCAAATAAACCTACCATTAAAATTATGGACTGATGATTTCTTTGTCAGTGGGCAAACGTACAACATCAGCAAGGGTTAAATACTTTTTTCCCTCACTGTAATTCCATATGTGCTATTTCAGAGTGTTGATGTCTTCACTATTATTCTACAATGTAGAAAATAGTAAAAATAAAGAAAAACCCTTGAATGAGTAGGTATGTCCAAACTTTTGACTGGTACTGTGTATATATAGAACACAGGAAAATCATGTTTTTACTGCACTAGGCCTTTAAGAGAGACACAGTTCTAAGAAGGAGAGAACAAAAAATACATATTTTTTAAAGAATCATATCTATTTCTCAACATTACTCATTGATGCAAGTTACCTTGTTTTATACCCGATAGCCTCACATCCAAGCCTCCATTTGATAAAAACCTCACTGCATAAAATGTTCATGTTCTGTTTTTGCATCTTGTTTCACTTACACAGTAAACCCATTTCAGTGTGTGTGTGTGTGTGTGTGTGTGTGTGTGTGTGTGTGTGTGTGTGTGTGTGTGTGTGTGTGTGTGTGTGTGTGTGTGTGTGTGTGTGTGTGTGTGTGTCAGACACTCACATGTGCTGGGATGCGTTGGGAAAGGCAGTGCTGTACTGAGGTGCTGAGTCCTCCGGCCCATGGGGGGCTGCATGGCTCATCACCATCATCACTGGCCGGTGAGGGTACATCCTCTTAGACGTGCGGAAGTAGTTGATGCTGTCCTCTGTGATGAGGTCCGTAAAGTAGTCCTGCAGATGGACGAAACGCTGATTTAACAACCACACAATGAATTGGGACATCAGTAAATACACTTTCCACAAATGTCTGTGTATCAGCTTGATTCTCCTGAAATGCTTTTTGCAAGTCACCCTTTGCTAGTTTGAATTCAAACGTTTCATCACTTCACAGGTGAAGCTGATGTACTATTACAGTTAACAATGTCTTCAAAAAGATCACTTTCTCTATTCAGACATGACAATGGAGACTGAAGCAATGACAAGGACCAGGGTTCCACCTCTGAGACCAAGCCGACTGAAGGAATGCCAAGGACCAGGGTTCCAGCTCTGAGACCAAGCAGACTGAAGGAATGCCATGGACCAGGGTTCCAGCTCTGAGACCAAGCCGACTGAAGGAATGCCAAGAACCAGGGTTCCAGCTCTGAGACCAAGCCGACTGAAGGAATGCCATGGACCAGGGTTCCACCTCTGAGACCAAGCCGACTGAAGGAATGCCAAGGACCAGGGTTCCAGCTCTGAGACCAAGCCGACTGAAGGAATGCCATGGACCAGGGTTCCAGCTCTGAGACCAAGCCGACTGAAGGAATGCCAAGGACCAGGGTTCCAGCTCTGAGACCAAGCCGACTGAAGGAATGCCATGGACCAGGGTTCCAGCTCTGAGACCAAGCCGACTGAAGGAATGCCAAGGACCAGGGTTCCAGCTCTGAGACCAAGCCGACTGAAGGAATGCCAAGGACCAGGGTTCCACCTCTGAGACCAAGCCAAGAGGAATATGCAGTCAGAACTCCACACTCATCTTCCTCCCCGTCTCTCTCTCGCCCTCTCTCTGAGATAGTGCCAGTGGGGGATGGAGAGGAGGCCTTTAGTGAATAGGTTGTGTACATCTGCAGGGCAGTGTTCATGCCATAAACCAAACCACCCCTCCCTTCCTCCAGTTTTCTCCTCCCATCCCTCTCTTCTGTGGGAGGCACCCATTCCTGGCAAGGGTTGGCAGGCACAACTGGAACTAAACTGGGGCCAGGTGGTGGTGGGAAACAGGACAGATAGATACATCTATATTGTTGGGAAATATCTTGAGAGAAGAGGAGTAAATGTAAGACAATGAAAAGTCCTTGACTGATTGATGAGGATGACACTGGCAAACTCAGTTGAGATGCATAACTCACAGGCAGGGCACAGCACAAGAGAAAGAACAGACACACACACACACACACACACACACACACACACACACACACACACACACACACACACACACACACACACACACACACACACACACACACACACACACACACACACACACACACACACACACACACACACACACACACAGACGTATTATACAGACCTTAGGGTACTCGCAGCCATGTTTCTCGCGGACTCCATTCCTGCACAGGGTGTAGTTGTAGAAGCGGGAGTTCTTGACCAGCCCCACCCACTCTCTCCACCCAGGAGGAATATAGGAACCATTGTACTCATTCAGGTACTTCCCAAAGAAGCCTGCATGGTGGGGCACAGGCATAAAAGGTCATTCAATTAACTTAGTTACATCAAATCTAATTAGTTTCATCTGCACAATTTATTATTTGTGTTTCTTGTTGAAGGGTGGAAGGAGGGGGAGGGATAGAGGGAGGGAGGGAGGGAAGGCTGTGTGGTGGAGGTGGAGGGCTAAATGTCACAGACAAGTACATCAATAGTCATGATTCAACTGTTGGCGGTGTAGTGTACTAACAAACAAACAGACAGATCGATGAAAACATTAGCAGGGGAACTAAAAGGCTATTGCTATCCAAGTGCTACTGCTGCTACTGATAGTACAGCTTCTGCTGCTACTGCTACTACGGTAACTACTACTACTGCTACTGCTACTACTACTACTGCTACGACTACTGCTACTGCTGCTACTTCTACTACTGCTACTACTACTACTACTGCTACTACTGCTACTATAGTTACCACTACTACTGCTACTGCTACTACTACTACTACTGCTACTACTACTGTTACTGCTGCTACTACTGCTACTACTACTACTGCTACTTTTACTACTGCTAATTTTACTACTGCTACTACTGCTACTACTACTACTGCTACTATAGTTACCACTACTACCGCTACTACTACTACTGCTACTACAGCTACTATAGTAACCACTACTACTGCTACTACTACTACTGCTGCTACTACTGTTACTGCTGCTACTTCTGCTGCTACTACTGCTACTATAGTTACCACTACTACTGCTACTACTACTACTACTATTACCACTGTTACTGCTGCTACTGCTGCTACTTCTACTACTGCTACTACTGCTACTACGGTAACTACTACTACTGCTACTACTACTACTGCTACTACTACTACTATAGTTACCACTACTACTGCTACTACTACTACTGCTACTACTACGACTACTGCTATGACTACTGTTACTGCTGCTACTACTGCTACTACTGCTACTACTACTACTGCTACTATAGTTACCACTACTACTGCTACTACTGCTACTACTACTGTTACATTTACATTTACATTTAAGTCATTTATCAGACGCTCTTATCCAGAGCGACTTACAAATTGGTGCATTCACCTTGTGATATCCAGTGGAACAACCACTTTACAATAGTGCATCTAAATCTTTTAAGGGGGGGGGGTTAGAAGGATTACTTTATGCTATCCTAGGTATTCCTTAAAGAGGTGGGGTTTCAGGTGTCTCCGGAAGGTGGTGATTGACTACTGCTGCAACTGCTACTACTGCTACTATAGTTACCACTACTACTGCTACTACTACTACTACTACTCGCTGCTGCTACTTCTGCTACTACTGCTACTATAGTTACCACTACTACTGCTACTACTACTTCTGCTACTACGGTAACTACTACTACTGCTACTATAGTCACCACTACTACTGCTACTACTGCTACTATAGTTACTACTACTACTGCTACTATAGTTACCACTACTACTGCTACTACCACTACTGCTACTGCTGCTACTGCTGCTACTACTGCTACTACTGTTACTACTGCTACTATAGTTACCACTGCTACTACTACTGCTACTACTACTACTGCTACTACTGCTACTATAGTTACCACTACCACTGCTACTACCACTACTGCTACTGCTGCTACTGCTGCTACTACTGCTACTACTGTTACTACTGCTACTATAGTTACCACTGCTACTGCTACTACTTCTGTTGCTACTTCTACTACTGCTACAACTACTGTTACTGCTGCTACTGCTGCTACTACTGCTACTACTACTACTGCTACTACTGCTACTGTAGTTACCACTACTACTGCTACTGCACTACTACTCGCTACGACTACTGTTACTACTGTTACTGCTGCTACTTCTAGCTGCACTCGCTACTACTGCTACTATAGTCACCACTACTACTGCTACTACTAGTACTGCTACTACTACTACTGCTACGACTACTGTTACTGCTGCTACTGCTGCTAATACTACTACTGCTGCTACTACTACTACTGCTACTTCTACTACTGCTACTACTGCTACTACTACTACTGCTACTACTGCTACTATAGTTACCACTACTTCTGCTACTACTACTACTGTTACTGCTGCTACTGCTGCTACTGCTACTACTACTACTGCTACTACTACTACTGCTACTACTGCAACAGCCCTGCACCCCCTGCAGCTACTCGCCCAAGCCTCCCCAGCTTCTCCTTCACCCAAATCCAGATAGCAGATGAGATCCCTAAAGATTGGAAAGCTGCCGCGGTCATCCCCCTCTTCAAATGGGGTGACACCCTAGACCCAAACTGTTACAGACCTATTTCCATCCTGCCCTGCCTATCCAAAGTCTTCGAAAGCCAAGTTAATAAATAGATCACTGACCATTTTGAATCCCACCGTACCTTCTCCGCTGTGCAATCCAGTTTTCGAGCCGGTCACGGGTGCACCTCAGTCACGCTCAAGGTACTAAATGATATCATAACCGCCATCGATAAAAGACAGTACTGTGCAGCAGTCTTCATCGACCTGGCTAAGGCTTTTGACTCTGTCAATCACCGTATTCTTATCGGCAGACTCAATAGCCTTGGTTTTTCTAACGACTGCCTCACCTGGTTCACCAACTACTTTGCAGACAGAGTTCAGTGTGTCAAATCGGAGGGCATGTTGTCCGGACCTCTGGCAGTCTCTATGGGGGTACCACAGGGTTCAATTCTCGGGCCGACTCTTGTCTCTGTATATATCAATGATGTCGCTCTTGCTGCGGGCGATTCCCTGATCCACCTCTACGCAGACGACACTATTCTGTATACTTCTGGCCCTTCCTTGGACACTGTGTTAACTAACCTCCAAACCAGCTTCAATGCCATACAACACTCCTTCCGTGGCCTCCAACTGCTCTTAAACACTAGTAAAACCAAATGCATGCTTTCAACAGTTCGCTGCCCGCACCCGCCCGCCCGCCCGACTAGCATCACCACCCTGGACCGTTCCGACCTAGAATATGTGGACCACTACAAATACCTAGGTGTCTGGCTAGACTGTAAGCTCTCCTTCCAGACTCATATTAAACATCTCCAATCCAAAATCAAATCTAGAATCGGCTTTCTACTTCGCAACAAAGCCTCCTTCACTCATGCCGCCAAACTTACCCTAGTAAAACTGACTATCCTACAGATCCTCGACTTCGGCGATGTCATCTACAAAATAGCTTCCAATACTCCACTCAGCAAACTGGATGCAGTCTATCACAGTGCCATCCGTTTTGTTACCAAATCACCTTATACCACCCACCACTGCGACCTGTATGCTCTAGTTGGCTGGCCTTCGCTACATATTCGTCGCCAGACCCACTGGCTCCAGGTCATCTATAAGACTATGCCTGGCTACACCTTATCTCAGTTCACTGGTCACGATAACAACACTCACCCGTAGCACACGTTCCAGCAGGTATATCTCATTGATCATCCCCAAAGCCAACACCTCATTTGGCCGCCTTTCATTCCAGTTCTCTACTGCCAGTGACTGGAACGAATTGCAAAAATCGCTGAAGTTGGAGACTTTTATTTCCCTCACCAACTTTAAACATCAGCTATCTGAGCAGCTAACCGATCGCTGCAGCTGTACATAGCCATCTGTACATTGCCCACCCTATCTACCTACCTCATCCCCTTACTGTTTTATTTTATTTACTTTTCTGCTCTTTTTGCACACCAGTATCTCTACATGCACATCTTCATATGCTCATTTATCACTCCAGTGTTAATCTGCTAAATTGTAATTATTTGCTCCTATGGCCTATTTATTGCCTACCTCCTCATGCCTTTTGCACACACTGTAAACAGACTTTCTTTTTTCTACTGTATCATTGACTTGTTTATTGTGTTATTGACTTGTTTGTTTACTCCATGTGTAACTCTGTGTTGTTGTCTGTGTCACACTGCTTTGCTTTATCTTGGCCAGGTCGCAGTTGTAAATGAGAACTTGTTCTCAACTTGCCTACCTGGTTAAATAAAAAAGGTGAAATAAAAAAATGAAAAAGACTACTGTTACTACTACTACTGCTGTTACTACTACTACTACTGTTACTACTACTACTACTGTTACTACTACTACTGCTGTTACTACTACTACTGCTACTACTGCTGTTACTACTACTACTACTGTTACTACTACTACTACTGTTACTACTACTACTGCTGTTACTACTACTACTGCTACTACTGCTGTTACTACTACTACTACTGCTACTACTACTACTGCTGTTACTACTACTATGGCTACTACTACTACTACTACTGTTACTGCTACTTCTGCTACTGCTACTACTGCTGCTACTACTGTTACTACTACTACTGCTAATACTGCTGCTACTACTACTACTGATACTAGCACTACTGCTACTACTACTGTTACTACTGCTACAGCTACTACTGCTGCTACTACTGCTACTGCTACTACTACTGCTACTACTGCTACAACTACTACTGCTATTGCTACTACTGTTACTACTGCTATGACTACTACTACTACTACTGCTATTTCTGCTACTGCTGCTACTACTAGCTACTACTGGATATAGATACGTTTGTACATGTTTCCCTCCAAAAGGTCCTTTGCTGTTGTTTTGAGATTGATTTGCACTTTTCGCACCAAAGTACGTTCATCTCTAGGAGACAGAACGCGTCTCCTTCATGAGCGGTATGACGGCTACATGGTCCCATGGTGTTTATACTTGCGTACTATTGTTGTACAGATGAACGTGGTACCTTCAGGCGTTTGGAAATTGCTCCCAAGGATGAACCAGACTTGTGGAGGTCTACAATTGTTTTTCTGAGGTCTTGATTTATTTTGATTTTCCCATGATGTCAAGCAAAGAGGCACTGAGTTTGAAGGTAGGCCTTGAAATACATCCACAGGTACACCTCCAATTGACTCAAATGTGTCAAATGATGTCAATTCGCCTATCTGAAGCTTCTAAAGCCATGACATAATTTTCGGGAATTTTAGTAGAAAGGCCCAGTCAACTTAGTGTATGTAAACTTCTGACCCACTGGAATTGTGATACAGTGAAATATAAGCTAAATAATCTGTCTGTAAACCATTGTTGGAAAAATTACTTGTGTCATGCACAAAGTAGATGTCCTAACCGACTTGCCAAAACTATACACGTCCCGTGTGGCTCAGTTGGTAGAGCATGTTGTTTGCAACGCCAGGGTTGTGGGTTCGATTCCCACGGGGGACCAGTATGGAGAAAAAAAAATGTATGAAATGTATGCATTCACTACTGTAAGTCGCTCTGGATAAGAGCGTCTGCTAAATGACTAAAATTGGAAAATGGAAACAAGACATTTGTGGAGTGGTTGAAAAACGAGTTTTAATTACTCCAACTTAAGTGTATGTAAACTTCCCACTTCAACTGTATATATACACATGAACATTCTTACATATTCACACTTTTCTTAGAGTATCCCTTTATTATTTCCCACAATCCCTTCCACCCCTCCCACAATTGGAGTAAACTAATAAACAATAACACTTATACCTTCAGTTTATACATTTTATACACATTTTACAGACACAATCAAATTTTACAATAGTTATATTTTGTCTGTTTTTAATCCTTCCAGTCCTTATTTCTGAAGTCCATCCAGTTTGATTTCAATTTGTTACTGTGCTATTTCACAAAGTCTCTGAACCAATATACATTTTACAGACGCCGATTGTTTTACATTAGTTATCTTGTTGTTATTAGTCCCACCCTTCAGCTCCATTCAACCTCTCCCATCTATCTCTTAACACCATCCATTCTGCATTTCTATTTGCCATATATTTTTCAACTGTGCTGTGATGCTTCACAAAAGTACTGAACCTTTCATGTTCTCATAGCTTCTACAGATTGTAAGTTAAAGATAAAAAATGTTGCTAAAATAATTATTATATTATTTATTGATTGACTATGACTTTTCAAATCACCCAGTATTGCAGTCTGCAGCATTAGTTCTAGGTAAATGTTGCAATTCTTCAGACATTCCTGGACCTGTGACCAAAAACGAGCCACATATGGACAGTACCAAAATAAATGATGTAATGACTGTGCCTCCTCACAGCAAAATCTGGAGAGCTGGGAAGGTTGTATCCCCCATATATATATAACATTCTATTGGTTGCAAGAATTTTTGTATAAAAATGAAAATTGAAAAATTAGAAGTTTTCAATCCGGCGCTGTTTCGCGTGTCAATTCATAAACCATATGCCATGGAACCGGTACATCGAAAATCTCTTCCCAACTATTTTGCAATTTATATGGTACAGCTGTCAATTTTTTTGGTCCTTAAATGAAATTGTTATATGTTTTTATTCATCTCTATTTTCTTTAACCATTTATGGTCTTTAATGCAGGGCCGACAGACAAGTTCCTTACTTTTTCCCCCTTCTACTTGCCTCTTCCATTTTTGTGGTAATGCTGCAATTAGTTGGTTGTAATTTTGTAAGTCTGTGTTAGCTGCGTGTGTGACATAACTCCACCAGTCCTATTTATATCATTTACAAAAATTATACCTTTTTTGAAAATTGTAGCACATTTTTAATTTTTTTTTACCAATCACTATATTTGAGTTTAACCACAATATGTGTTGTATTATTTGTTCTGTCTTTTCAGGTGGATTAAACTGAAATTGCAACCAACTTTCTAAGGCTTGTTTAAAAACTAACAATATTTTAGAGATTATTTTGTTTTCAAATAACTGAAAGTGAGCAGTTGTAATCTGAATAAAGGGAAAATGGCCATTCTTGAACATGGGGTGAGACATTCTTACTAATTTACTAGAGAACCATTTCGGATTTAAGTATAACTTTTGTATGACTGATGCCTTTAGTGAGAAGTCTAATGCTTTAATATTTAATCGTTTCTGCCCGAATTCATATTCGTTATATAAATAGGCCCTTTTAATTTTGTCTGGCTTGCCATTCCAAATAAAATTCAATATTTTTTGTTCATATAATTTAAAAAGCAGGTCACTAGGTGTAGGCAAAACCATAAGCAAATAGGTAAACTGTGATATGACTAAAGAATTAATCAGGGTGATTTTTCCACAAATAGACAGGTATTTTCCTTTCCATGGTAGCAAGATCTTATCTGTTTTTGCTAACTTTCTATACAAATTGATTGGAGTGAGATCATTTCTTTCTTTAGGGATTTGTAAACCAAGTATGTCCACATCCCCGTCAGACCATTTTATTGGTAAACTACACGGTAATGTAAAAGTTGAATTTTTTAGTGATCCAACACGTAATATAATTTGGTTTTAATCCAGAGAGGTTAGAAAAAGTATCTAGATCCCTTATGAGGCTGTGGAGGGATCCATATTGTGGATTTAAAAGAAAACATGAATCATAAGCGTACAATGCCACCTTTGTTTTTAAGCCATGGATTTCTAATCCCTTAATATTATGGTTGGAACTAATTTTAACAGGTAACATTTCGATGGCAATAATAAATAGATATTACGATAGTGGACAACCATTTCTTCCTCCATTTGACAGTTTTAAACTTTCTGAGATGTTATTTACTATTTTACACCTAGGGTTACTACACATAACTATAACCCATTTTATAAGAGATTCTCCAATATTGAAATTTTCTAGGCATTTATATATAAACTCCAGTCGTACTTTATCAAAAGCGCTTTCAAAATCAGCTGTGAAAACCAGACCTGGTTTCCCCGATATTTCATAGTATTCTATTGTTTCCAGTACTCGTCCTATATTATCTCCAATATATCGTCCATGTAAACAACCTGCCTGATTAGGATGAATAATATCTGCTACTACAACTACTGCTACTCCTAATACTACTGCTGCTACTACTACTACTGCTACTGCTGGTGCTACTGCTACTGCAACTGCTACTACCACTGCTGCTACCACTACTGCTGCTACTACTGCTACTGCTGCTACTACTACCACTGCTGCTACTACTACTGCTACTACTACTACTACTACTGCTACTACTATTACTGCTGCTACTACTACTACTGCTACTGCTGGTGCTACTACTACTGCTACTGCTGGTGCTACTGCTACTGCTATTCATACTGCTGCTACTACTGCTACTACGGCTACTATTGCTACTACTACTGCTACTTCTACTGCTGCTACTACCGCTACTGCTACTATTACTACTACTACTGCTACTCCTACTGCTGCTACTATTATTACTACTACTACTCCTACTATTGCTGCTCCTACTGCTGCTACTATTACTACTGCTACTGCTACTCCTACTACTACTGCTACTACTGCTGCTCCTACTGCCTCTCCTACTGCTACTCCTACTACTACTGCTACTACTGCTGCTCCTACTGCCTCTCCTACTGCTGCTACTATTACTATTACTACTATTACTACTATTACTACTACTACTCCTACTACTACTGCTGCTACTATTACTACTACTACTACTACTACGACTACTACTGCTGCTACTATTACTACTACTACTACTGCTACTACTGCTGCTCCTAATGCTGCTACTACTGCTACTGCTTCTATTACTACTACTACTACTGCTACTCCTACTGCTGCTAACACATGCTACTGCTGCTATTACTACTACTACTTCTACTGCTACTCCTACTACTGTTACTACTACTACTACTACTGCTACTGCTACTATTACTACTACTACTACTGCTGCTGCTACTGCTGCTACTACTGCTACTGCTACTGCTACTATTACTACTACTATTCCTACTACTACTGCTACTCCTACTGCTGCTACTATTACTGATACTACTACTACTGCTACTAGTCCTACTGCTGCTACTATTACTGATACTACTACTACTGCTACTACTCCTACTGCTGCTACTATTACTACTAGTACTACTAGTACTACTACTACTGCTGCTACTCCTACTGTTGCTACTATTACTACTACTACTACTAATACTACTGCTGCTACTACTACTACAACTATTTCTACTACTACTACTACTACTACTACTACTGCTTCTGTTACTACCACTACTACAACTACTATTGAGTCTGTCTGGATAAATGCTAGAGACAGAATTCTGATCTGATTTGCTCCTCTCCTTGTGGATTAGCAGGCAGTAGCTGAGGGAGAATACACTACCTACATCAGACCGTATTCACAAAGTGTCTGAGAGTAAGAATGGTGATCTAGGATCAGTGTTGCCTTTCCAATCATACTGAATAAGAGGATAGACGCCTGCCCAGGTGTATCTCTCTGGGGGAGAGAGAGTTCTTCAGGGGCTTAACGTTAACATTAAGAGCGGATAGGTTTTAGCATGGCAGGAGGCCTTTGGTTGAGGCAGTGTTGGGTTGTTGGGGAGAGGCAGGACATGGCCGATGCACAGACAGTGTAGACCGATGTGGGCTTTGGTTTCCGTCAGTAGTAACGTGGAGGATTTCTAGGGAGACTGCTTGGAACAGATGTTACAACATGTCACCGAGTGTAAAACCAATTGAGATTCTCTTGAGTTTTTTTTACATTTCTTTTCTAGATTTCCAATCATGTGTGCGATGAAATTATACCACTGCAGTGCTGTGCAGCGCCTCCCCTTTCATTTGGAATGAGTCACAAAGGTGTAACTTCAAAGCAAGCACATGACCACATCTTCAAATAAGGGTTTTGAAAGTGAGTGAATGTGTGTGCACAAAAATAAAGGAATGGAATGTGTGTGTATGAGCACACATGCTTGTGTGTGTTCTTTTCCTATAAATTCTGGGATTTCTGGAGAACAGGACAAAGGGAATGTCAGAGCTGGCTCCAGAAATGACTTCTCTCTCTGTTATGGCTGGGGGCCAAGTACTGTATCTAATGTAAAAGCAACTATTGCATTAGTAAAGAAACCTAGAATGTCAGCTTCTGTCTGGGTGAAACAGCAAGGTCTGCCAGAGAATGGCCATCCACTCTGAGAGAGACTCAGCCTTTGTCCCGAATGGCCATCCACTCTGAGAGAGACTCAGCTTGCACCCCAAATGGCCATCCACTCTGAGAGAGACTCAGCCTGCACCCCAAATGGCCATCCACTCTGAGAGAGACTCAGCTTGCACCCCAAATGGCCATCCACTCTGAGAGAGACTCAGCTTGCACCCCAAATGGCCATCCACTCTGAGAGAGACTCAGCCTGCACCCCAAATGGCCATCCACTCTGAGAGAGGCTCAGCCTGCGTCCTGAATGGCCATCCACTCTGAAAGAGGCTCAGCCTGCGTACTGAATGGCCATCCACTCTGAAAGAGGCTCAGGTTGCATCCCAAATGGCACCCTATTTATCTCCAGAGTATAGTGGACTACTACCCCCTATTATCTACAGGATATAGTCCACTACTACCCCCTATTATCTACAGGATATGGTGGACTACGACCCTAGGGGGATAGAATGGAACACAACAGGATATAACACAACACCAGACAGGATAGAACAGAACACCAGACAGGATAGAACAGAACACCAGACAGGATAGAACAGAACACCAGACAGGATAGAACAGAACACCAGACAGGATAGAACAGAACACCAGGCAGGATAGAACAGAACACCAGGCAGGATAGAACAGAACACCAGACAGGATAGAACAGGACACCAGGCAGGATAGAACAGAACACCAGACAGGATAGAACAGAACACCAGGCAGGATAGAACAGAACACCAGACAGGATAGAACAGAACACCAGACAGGATAGAACAGAACACCAGGCAGGATAGAACAGAACACCAGACAGGATAGAACAGAACACCAGACAGGATAGAACAGAACACCAGGCAGGATAGAACAGAACACCAGACAGGATAGAACAGAACACCAGGCAGGATAGAACAGAACACCAGGCAGGATAGAACAGAACACCAGACAGGATAGAACAGAACACCAGACAGGATAGAACAGAACACCAGACAGGATAGAACAGAACACCAGACAGGATAGAACAGAACACCAGGCAGGATAGAACAGAACACCAGGCAGGATAGAACAGAACACCAGGCAGGATAGAACAGAACACCAGACAGGATAGAACAGAACACCAGACAGGATAGAACAGAACACCAGACAGGATAGAACAGAACACCAGACAGGATAGAACAGAACACCAGACAGGATAGAACAGAACACCAGACAGGATAGAACAGAACACCAGACAGGATAGAACAGAACACCAGACAGGATAGAACAGAACACCAGACAGGATAGAACAGAACACCAGGCAGGATAGAACAGAACACCAGGCAGGATAGAACAGAACACCAGACAGGATAGAACAGAACACCAGACAGGATAGAACAGAACACCAGACAGGATAGAACAGAACACCAGACAGGATAGAACAGAACACCAGACAGGATAGAACAGAACACCAGACAGGATAGAACAGAACACCAGACAGGATAGAACAGAACACCAGACAGGATAGAACAGAACACCAGGCAGGATAGAACAGAACACCAGACAGGATAGAACAGAACACCAGACAGGATAGAACAGAACACCAGACAGGATAGAACAGAACACCAGACAGGATAGAACAGAACACCAGGCAGGATAGAACAGAACACCAGACAGGATAGAACAGAACACCAGACAGTAGAAAACACATCTGATGGCTTTCACAAGTCCTAACTAAGAGTGTTAAATGTGTAATCTAATTAAGAAAGGTTTTTGAATTCTCAATTAAATTAGTGTTTGCCCTAATTGTATAAGAGATAAGTGATGACTTCAAGTAAATATGTGTGTGTGTGTCAATCTGTACGGACTACTGACCTGTCCTGTAGCCAGTGTTGTTGAGGTACACTCCAAAAGTCCTAGTCTCGTGCTGGGCCTGCCAGGAAGGGGAGGAGCAGTTCTCATTGTTGGTGTAGGTGTTGTGGTTGTGAACGTACTTCCCCGTCAACATGGAGGAGCGCGAAGGACAGCACATGGGCGTGGTCACAAAGGCGTTGGAGAAGTGAGTCCCGCCCTGCTCCATGATACTACGTGTCTTATTCATGACCTGCATGGAGCCTGACGAGAGAGAGAGACCGGGAGAGAAAGAGAGAGATCGTGTGAGAGAGAGAGAGAGAGAGGGAGGGAGAGAGAGAGAGAGAGACCGGGAGAGAAAGAGAGAGATCGTGTGAGAGAGAGAGAGAGAGAGAGGGAGGGAGAGAGAGAGAGAGAGACCGGGAGAGAAAGAGGGAGATCGTGTGAGAGAGAGAGAGAGAGAGAGGGAGGGAGAGCGAGAGAGACGGAGAGAGAAAGAAAGAGAGAGACAGAGAGAGAGAGACAGAGATGCAGAGAGAGACAGAGAGAGAAAGAAAGAGAGAGACAGAGAGAGAGAGACAGAGATGCAGAGAGAGACAGAGAGAGAGAGAGAGAGAGAGAAAGAGAGAGGGAGGGAGAGAGAGAGAGAGAGACCGGGAGAGAAAGAGGGAGATCGTGTGAGAGAGAGAGAGAGAGGGAGGGAGAGCGAGAGAGACGGAGAGAGAAAGAAAGAGAGAGACAGAGAGAGAGAGACAGAGATGCAGAGAGAGACACAGAGAGAGAGAGAGAGAGAGAGAGAGAAAGAAAAAAGGAAAGCTTTGACTATGTACAGACTCAGTGAGCATAGCCTTGCTATTGAGAAAGGCCGCCGTAGGCAGACCTGGCTCTCAAAAGAAGACAGGCTATGTGCACACTGCCCACAAAATGAGGTGGAAATGCCAAACGCCAAATGTATGACCATATTAGAGACACATATTTCCCTAAGATTACACAAAGAATTCCAAAACAAACCTAATTTTGATAAACTCCCATATCTACTGGGTGAAATACCACAGTGTGCCATCACAGCAGCAAGATTTGTGACCTGTTGCCACAAGAAAAGGGCAACCAGTGAAGAACAAACACCATTGTAAATACAACCCATATTTATGTTTATTTATTCTCCCTTTTGTACTTTAACTATTTGCACATCGTTACAACAGTGTATATATATATAATATGACATTTGTAATGTCTTTATTAATTTAGATCTTCTGTGCGTATAATGTTTACTGTTAATTCTTATTGTTTATTTCACTTTTGTTTATTATCTAGTTCTCTTGCTTTGGCAACGTTAACATATGTTTCCCATGCCAATATAGCCCTTAAATTGAAATTGAATTGAATTGAAAGAGAGAGGCGGTGCGAGAGAAACACACCCGGGTCAGATCTGCTCTGTTTCAGATTGACATGTGACAAGCGGGAGGCAGCCCCCACACACCACTTAGCATGGCATCTCTTCTGCTCATGTGTGAGAGAAGGAAGGAGGAGGGAGGAGATGAAGGGAGAAGGTTCTCACTGTCTGTCTTCTGGAAGAAGATTAAACAAACAACACAGAGGAGAGGAGGGCACAACCCCACCACACGCGCACGCACGCACGCACACACGCACACGCACACACACACACACACACACACACACACACACACACACACACACACACACACACACACACACACACACACACACACACACACACACACACACGAAGGGCAGGGTAAAGTTTACAGACGGAGGAGGTCCTGAAGTTCTTGACCTTTTCAGAGACAATCGCCAGGCCTTTAACAACCAGACACAAAGGTCAAAACACAGGGCTGGCCATGCCGAGAAATGTTAACACTGTCCTATAGAGGTTCAGACAGGGAGGGGAAAGTTCACTCCTATTTACAGTTTATTACATTCGCTGGGACCCATTTCTCAATTCTTAGGTCACTTTTCAAAACTCTTCACACAGTGAGCACAACTATGGATCATTTGTCATTGCTTTGACACAAAATGCATTCAATGACTACATCTTTCAATTTTCATGAACTCTTTTCTCACTCAGATACAACCACCACCAAATCTCTATGTACCTACAGGCCAATTTGCACATGTTTACATACTCTTTTCAAAACTGTTAAACTGAAGTTCAAAACCTACAATAACACAAAAATGAATAAGACAGAAATGTGCTACATTTCTACAGTAATACCATATTGAAATATATTCCAAATCTAAAAGATTAAATACTATCAAAACAATTAGACCAACCACAGCTGATTCCCATTGTAGCTGAACACCTGCCCAGGTGTTAGTCTTTCAATTACATTACCATCTATACAAAAGGGGACATCTTAGTAAAAATGCTGTACTGTAATGTAAACATGGACCCAGACAGAGATAGAGAAGTGGCTGACAGAGGAAGAAGAGTGGCTGGGAGAGGGAGAGGGAGAGGAGTACGTATGCATGGTGGAAGAAGACTGAGAGGAAGATCAAGAGCTGTAGTCTCAGATGAGATTAGGGCTACTATAATTGATCATGTAATAAATCATGGTCTCTCTCAATGAGAGAGGCTGGTCTGAGAGTGCAGCCAAATCTGCAACGCTCAACAGTGGCATCTATTCTGAGAAATGTCCAGCAAAACAACAGGTAAGATGTGCATTCTGCAAAGGCATCTGACTGAACTGCACATAACAGAAGTCAATTGAGCAAAGCCTCCAAACCTACTTGTGTGTAATTGTAATTGTTTTTGTATTTCTGCTTAGGACCCAACGGTTACCTCCTACAGGCGGGAGAGGTTGGATTTTCACTGCTGTGCAGGAAACTGCAATCGTTGATATTGTCATCAGAAACAATGGCATAAAACTCACAGAGATTCGGGACAGAGTGTTGGCAGACAATGTAAGCATAACAAATATTTCTAGAGTCCTGAAACAACATCAAGTCAGGATGAAGCAGTTGTACACTGTCCCCTTTGAGACTCTGAACGAGTCAAGCAACTCAGGAACCAATAAGTCCAGGTAAAATGACTATAAAATACACAACTGGTTTTGAACTAAACCAAACAGGGCAGAGGCATGTTTTTAGGTATAATGGAAACTATGGTGCCTTGTGGATTTATTTTAGAGAGTCATGGAGATTGAAGCCAGGCAAACACCCCACATATTCATCTTTGTGGATGAGGCTGGTTTCATCCTGGCCAGAACACGGCGGCGAGGAAGGAATGTGATTGGGAAAAGAGCCACAGTGGATGTCCCGGGCCAGAGGGGTGCCAACATCACAATGTGTGCAGCAGTATCCTCTGATGGATTGCTGTTACACAAACCGCTAATTGGACCATACAACACCGAGCGTCTCATTTCATTCCTGGATGACCTCTATGGAAGGGTTGTGTCAGGTGAGGAAAGGGTTGCAGTGAGGCCAAATCGGCCAATGTTTGTAATTGTATGGGACAATGTGGCATTTCACCACTCCCGTGCAGACACAGAGTGGTTTGCAGCCCATCCCAGGATGATGTCACTTTTCCTCCTTCCTTACTCTCCATTCCTCAACCACATAGAGGAATTATTTTCCTCATGGAGGTGGAGGTTTATGACCACCATCCACATGATCAAACGTCCCTCCTAGACGCAACAAATGCTGGATGCCTGGACATATCTGCAGAAGATTGCTAGGGATGGACCAGGCATGCCAAAAGATTCTTTTCTAGGTGTATTGCCCAAGATGACATAAGATGTGACATGGATGAGGACCTGTGGCCAAATGCAGAAGACAGGGTTGACTAGCATTGCTACTGTATCTGTATCGGTAGCTGGTGTATATACAAATTCTTGTATTTTGGAATCACTCAATGCCAACAAATGACATAAAACATATTGAAGCATATTGCATCATGTCTGATTCATTCCTGTAACATATACTGCAGTGAATTGTAAACAGTAGAGAGGTGTCGTGTTTAGTAAAGAAAACATTGTGTAATGCTGCCTGTTGTTAGTGTTGTTTAGGTCGTTGTTTTATGAGTGACAGTGTGTGCTTGTTGGGGGACAACCTTTGCTAGTGTTATGGAAGAACGAGTTGATTTGAGACATATATGAAGTGTTTTGGTAGTTTTAGGGCATTTTGAACGTGAAATGAACTGCTGTGCCAAGCTGAAATTTGGTTAGGAGAACTGTGTGAAGATTTTTGAAAAAGTGACCTAAGTATTGAGAAATGGATCCTAGCGATTGTAAAAAACTGTAACATGGGAGATTTTTCACAGATAACAGGGCTGTCTAAGTTGAATTCCAAACAGTATTTTGTGATACGCTACAGACACCTTTAACCTAGTACACTTGGAGTGAGCAATATGTTGATTGGCCAAATCTATTGGAGAGCCACCTAAAATAGCCTGTACAAAATAGGCAATCATCCTGCAATATGGAGTCTTCAGGGGCCATTTTCATTCAGGAACAGTGTCACCTTTTCCACTGGCGTAATGTAATTGTAAAGTGCTGTGAAAATTACTTTGACAAGGTGAGAGAGAGGCAGTGGAATCTCACACTAGCAAGATGTGTGACCTGTTGCCACAAGAAAAGGGCAAGTAGTGAAGAACAAACACCACTGTAAATACAACCCACATTTATGTTGATTCATTTCCCCTTTTGTACTTTAACTATTTGTACATCGTTACAACACTATACATATCCATAATGTGACATTTGAAATGTCTCTATTCCTTAGAGTGTAATGTTTACTGTTCATTTGTTATTGTTTATTTCACTTTGTTTATTGTCTATTTCACTTACTTTCGCAATGTAAACATGTGTTTCACATGCCAATAAATCCCTTTGAATTCAATTGAGAGAGAAAGAGAGAGAGAGAGAGAGAGACAGAGACAGAGAGACAGAGAGAGACAGAGACAGAGAGACAGAGAGAGACAGAGAGAGACAGAGACAGAAAGACAGAGAGAGAGAGAGAGAGAGAGAGAGAGACAGAGACAGAGAGACAGAGAGAGACAGAGAGAGACAGAGACAGAAAGACAGAGAGAGAGAGAGAGAGAGAGAGAGAGAGAGAGAGACAGAGACAGAGACAGAGACAGAGAAACAGAGAGAGAGAGACAGAGAGACAGAAAGAGAGAGAGACAGAGAGAGAGAGAGAGAGAGACAGAGATACAGAGAAAGAGAGAGAGAGAGTAGGGGTAGCCCTTTGAATTGAATTGAGAGAGAAAGAGAAAGAGAGACAGAGACAGAGAGACACAGAAAGACAGAGAGAGAGAGAGAGAGACAGAGAGAGAGAGAGAGCGAGAGAGAGGGAGACAGAGACAGAGAGAGAGACAGAGAAACAGAGAGAGACAGAGAGACAGAGAGAGAGAGACAGAGACAGAAAGACAGAGAGAGAGAGAGAGAGAGACAGAGAGAGAGAGAGAGCGAGAGAGAGGGAGACAGAGACAGAGAGAGAGACAGAGAAACAGAGAGAGTGAGACAGAGACAGAAAGAGAGAGAGACAGACAGAGAGAGAGACAGACAGAGAGAGACAGAAAGAGAGACAGACAGAGAGAGACAGAGAGAGAGAGAGAGAGACAGAGAGAAACAGAGAGAGACAGAGAGAGACAGAGAGACAGAAAGAGAGAGAGACAGACAGAGAGAGAGAGAGAGACAGAGAGAGAGAGAGACAGAGAGAGAGAGAGACAGAGAGAGAGACAGAGAAACAGAGAGAGACAGAGAGACAGAAAGAGAGAGAGATAGACAGAGAGAGAGACAGACAGACAGAGAGAGAGACAGAGATACACAGAGAGAGAGAGAGAGAGTAGGGGTAAAATACTCTAAGTAAAGCTGGATGCAACTGGAGTGTCCATTTTCAAGCCTGCCTAAGGGGACAAGGATGCAGTTTGGAGAGAGCTGGAGATGGGAGAGGGGTTAGTGTTTCGAGAACAGCACAGTACCTAGTAATATATGGAGTGCTCTGAAGTGGGGCTGATGACGGAGGAGGAGCTCTGATTGGCTACTCATAGTTAATTACCCAGTAGAAAGTTTGCATATTCAGCGATTTAACGTCGGATAGGTCCTCTGCCCACAGCGGAGAGGGTGATTGGCAGAGAGCAGTGTTGGTCTCTCGGTGGTCTGGATGTAATATCAGGTGATGACAGATAAAGGGATATAAGTGCTGCTCGCCCCCCTATATGGAATAGAGGCTTTTGTCAAAATTGCTTTAGAAAATTACTCCCAAGGACTTTTATCTAGAACCCCATGGTTTCCATTCGGAATTACAGACTCTCTTTTTCGTTCCGTAACAATGGGCATTGAAATTCCTTTCATTTTTCTGGTTGCGGTAGGTTAATCTACTGGGGTTTTAGGGAATGAAATCCTTTAAGTTATGAAATGAGCTGGTTTGAAACTTTGCCGTTTGTACTTTCTCTCTCTCTCTCTCTCTCTCTCTCTCTCTCTCTCTCTCTCTCTCCCAGCGCAGTGAAAATGACTGGCGGAAAAGTGTTTAATACCCCCCTTCTCCAACCCCCATGCCAGCACAACTCTGAACACAGCAGACAGAGACAGAGAGACGAGTCTTGGGTGTGCATGCCGAGCCCTTGACGTAGGGGAAGTGATGTATTGTGGGTATAATGGTGCTGACGTGCCAAAGTGTTCCTCTCAGTGAGAGGGCGTCACGCGGCATCTGGCTTGGTGTGCCTTTGACAATGGCAGCTGCATAGAAGACTGACAGTCATTTCTCTGTCTGTCTGTCTGTCTGAATGAGCGAGTCTAGGGGGTGGGCAATTCTAACTGTCTTTCTGTCAGACTGAGAGAGTATAGGGAGTGGGCAATTCTAACTGTCTGTCTGTCAGACAGAGAGTCTAGGGGGTGGGCAATTCTAACTGTCTGTCTGTCAGACTGAGAGAGTCTAGGGGGTGGGCAATTCTAACTGTCTGTCTGTCAGACTGAGAGAGTCTAGGGGGTGGGCAATTCTAACTGTCTGTCTGTCAGACTGAGAGAGTCTAGGGGGTGGGCAATTCTAACTGTCTGTCTGTCAGACTGAGAGACTCTAGGGGGTGGGCAATTCTAACTGTCTGTCTGTCAGACTGAGAGACTCTAGGGGGTGGGAAACTCCAGTCCTCAGGGGCTGGAGTGGTGTGACACGTTTCTCCTATCCCCAGCAAACACAACTGATTAAACTAATTGCTTTCCAAACTGAAGTTGATTATTGTAAGTTGATTAGTTGATTATTGTAGTCAGGTGTGTTAGCTGTGGCTGGGGCAGAAGTGTGACACCAATCAGGCCATGAAAGAGTCTGGCCTATCCCTGGTCGAGGAAGAAGAGAGACAGCGAAAGAAAGGGAGAGAAAAAGAGAGAGACAGCGAAAGAGAGAGACAGAGCTGGCGTCAAGCTCAGCAGCAGTCAGGAAGACAGGCCACACTGTCAGATGGAGGGTAACAAACAAAAGTAGATAATTAGTAGACAGTCTGAGAGAAGGCACCTCCTTGTCTATGTTAACTGTTACCAGACAGGGACATAATGAGAAGGCACCTCCTTGTCTATGTTAACTGTTACCAGACAGGGACATAATGAGAAGGCACCTCCTTGTCTATGTTAACTGTTACCAGACAGGGACATAATGAGAAGGCACCTCCTTGTCTATGTTAACTGTTACCAGACAGGGACATAATGAGAAGGCACCTCCTTGTCTATGTTAACTGTTACCAGACAGGGACATAATGAGAAGGCACCTCCTTGTCTATGTTAACTGTTACCAGACAGGGACATAATGAGAAGGCACCTCCTTGTCTATGTTAACTGTTACCAGACAGGGACATAATGAGAAGGCACCTCCTTGTCTATGTTAACTGTTACCAGACAGGGACATAATGAGAAGGCACCTCCTTGTCTATGTTAACTGTTACCAGACAGGGACATAATGAGAAGGCACCTCCTTGTCTATGTTAACTGTTACCAGACAGGGACATAATGAGAAGGCACCTCCTTGTCTATGTTAACTGTTACCAGACAGGGACATAATGAGAAGGCACCTCCTTGTCTATGTTAACTGTTACCAGACAGGGACATAATGAGAAGGCACCTCCTTGTCTATGTTAACTGTTACCAGACAGGGACATAATGAGAAGGCACCTCCTTGTCTATGTTAACTGTTACCAGACAGGGACATAATGAGAAGGCACCTCCTTGTCTATGTTAACTGTTACCAGACAGGGACATAATGAGAAGGCACCTCCTTGTCTATGTTAACTGTTACCAGACAGGGACATAATGAGAAGGCACCTCCTTGTCTACGTTAACTGTTACCAGACAGGACCATAATGAGAAGGCACCTCCTTGTCTTTGTTAACTGTTACCAGACAGGGACATAATGAGAAGGCACCTCCTTGTCTATGTTAACTGTTACCAGACAGGGACATAATGAGAAGGCACCTCCTTGTCTATGTTAACTGTTACCAGACAGGGACATAATGAGAAGGCACCTCCTTGTCTACGTTAACTGTTACCAGACAGGACCATAATGAGAAGGCACCTCCTTGTCTTTGTTAACTGTTACGAGACAAACACGTCTTTGTGTGACAGGGACATAGTGAGACATACTCAGACACAGATAAATTAAATATGGAAGAAAAAAACATCCGGGAATGTGTTAGTTTGTTCCTCTCTTTCCCCAGAGTAACTCACCTGATTCATCTGATCAATCAGCTAATTACTAGAATCAGGTGCGCTAGATTAGGGCTGGAGGGAAAACCAACAGGACGGAAGCTCTCCAGGAACAGGGTTGTGAAGCCAGACTCACCGAGCTCCATGTCCTGGTCATCAGTGAGAATGAGGATGATGTTGGGGCGGATGTTACGGCGGTCCCTCTGGAAGCGGGCCTTGAGGAAGACGGAGGCGTGGGCCACAGACAGAACCCCCAGGAGCAGGAGGAGGTAACGGTTGGTGGAGGGCAGCAGCCCCTGTCCTGCCATCTTGACCTCTAACTTATCTCACCCTGCTACTTCTGCTGGATCACTCTGCTGCAGCCACCGCTAAGACTCCTGGAGACACAACACAACAGACAGGAGGTCATAGGTCAGACTACAGGAACACAGGAACAGTTCAACTAGAGACGAAGGTGTTCACACCTAAAGACACATATCGCTAGTCCAGTGTAAAACACATTGGGAGTGAAAACCTTGCTCACTAAAATGTACAACATTCTCTGATGGTCACTGGGTTTGTGAATCTGACACGGAGAGGAAACAGAGCTCGTGGAGACACAGACGTAAGGTCCGACTAAGCCAGGAAACACAGGAACAGTTTTCTACAGACTCACAGGTGATCACGTAGAAACCTAAATAAATCAAATCAAATCAAATGTTATTAGTCACATGCGCCGAATACAACATGCACCTTACAGTGAATGCACTTTAAAAAGTGACGGATAAGAAAAGGAGATAAAAGTAACAAATAACAAAGAGCAGCAGTAAAAAAGAACAATATATACAGGGGGGTGCCGGTACAGAGTCAATATGCGGGGGCACTGGTTAGTTGAGGTGAAATGTACAGTTGAAGTCAGAAGTTTACATACACTTAGGTTGGAGTCATTAAAACTCGTTTTTCAACCACTCCATACATTTCTTGTTAACAAACTATAGTTTTGGCAAGTCGGTTAGGACATCTACTTTGTGCATGACACAAGTAATTTTTCCAACAGTTGTTTACAGACAGATTATTTCACATATAATTCACTGTATCACAATTCCAATGGGTCAGAAGTTTACATACACTAAGTTGACTGTGCCTTTAAACAGCTTGGAAAATTCCAGAAAATGATGTCATGACTTTAGAAGCTTCTGATAGGCTAATTGACATCATTTGAGTCAATTGGAGGTGTACCTGTGGATGTATTTCAAGGCCTACCTTCAAACTCAGTGCCTCTTTGCTTGATATCATGGGAAAATCAAAATAAATCAGCCAAGACCTCAGAAAATAAATTGTAGACCTCCACAAGTCTGGTTCATCCTTGGGAGCAATTTCCAAACACCTGAAGGTACCACGTTAATCTGTACAAACAATAGTACACAAGTATAAACACCATGGGACCACGCAGCCATCATACCGCTCAGGAAGGAGACGTGTTCTGTCTCCTAGAGATGAACACACTTTGGTGCGAAAAGTGCAAATCAATCCCAGAACAACAGCAAAGGACTTTGTGAAGATGCTACAGGAAACAAGTACAAAAGTATCAATATTCACAGTAAAACCAGTCCTATATCGACATAACCTGAAAGGCCGCTCAGCAAGGAAGAAGTCACTGCTCCAAAACCGCCATAAAAAAGCCAGACTACGGTTTGCAACTGCACATGGGGACAAAGATCGTACTTTTGAAGAAATGTCCTCTGGTCTGATGAAACAAAAATAGAACTGTTTGGTCAAAATGACCATTGTTATTTTGGAGGAAAAGGGGGAGGCTGTAACGCCCTGGCCATAGAGAGGGGTTTTTTGTTCGTTATTTTGGTTAGGCCAGGGTGTTACATTGGGTGGGCGTTCTATGTTCATTTTTCTATGTTGGTTTGTTTCGTTGATTTTGGCTGTGTGGCTTCCAATCAGGCACAGCTGTAGAGTGTTGTTGCTGATTGGGAGTCACACATAAGTGCCTGTTTTTCCGTTGGGGTTTTGTGGGTAATTGTTTCTGTTTAGTGTTTTGCACCTGACAGGACTGTTTGGCTGTCGGTTTTCTTGTTTTGTTTTGTTTTGTTTTGTGTAGTGTTCTTTAGTAAATTAAACTTCAATGATGAACACTAACTCCGCTGCGTATTGGTCCACTTTCTCAGACGATGACTTCTCTGTTTCGTCTGACGACGAAGACAGCCGTTACAGAGGCTTGCAAGCCGAAGAACACCATCCCAACCGTGAAGCACGGGGGTGGCAGCATCATGTTGTGGGGGTGCTTTGCTGCAGGAGGGACTGGTGCTCTTCACAAAATAGATGGCATTATGACGTAGGAAATTTATGTGGATATATTGAGGCAACATCTAAAGACATCAGTCAGGAACTTAAAGCTTGGTCGCAAATGGGTCTTCCAAATGGACAATGACCCCAAGCATACTTCCAAAGTTGTGGCAAAATGGATTAAGGACAACAAAGTCAAGGTATTGGAGTGGCCATAACAAAGCCCTGACCTCAAGCCTATGAAAATTTGTGGGCAGAACTGAAAAAGTGTGTGTGAGCAAGGAGGCCTACAAAACCTGACACAGTTGCACCAGCTCTGTCAGGAGGAATGGGACAAAATTCACCCAACTTTATGTGGCAAGCTTGTGGAAGGCTACCCAAAACGATTGAACCAAGTTAAACAATTTAAAGTCAATGCTACCAAATACTAATTGAGTGTATGTAAACTTCTGACACACTGGGAATTTGATGAAAGAAACAAAAGCTGAAATAAATCATTCTCTCCTATTATTCTGACATTCACATTCTTAAAATAAAGTGGTGATCCTAACTGACCTAAGACAGGGAATTTCTACTAGGATTAAATGTCAGGAATTGTGAAAAACTGATTTTAAATGTATTTGACTAAGGTGTATGTAAACGTCCAACTTTTTATTTTATTTATTTAACTAGGCAAGTCAGTTAAGAACAAATTCTTATTTACAGTGACGGCCTAGGAACAGTGAGCTAACTGCCTTGTTCAGGGGCAGAACGACAGATTTTTACCTTGTCAGCTCAGGGATTTGATCTTGCAACCTTTCAGTTACTAGTCCAACGCTCTAACCAGTAGGCTACCTGCCGTCAACTGCACATGTAGGTACAGTTATTAAAGTGACTATGGATAGATAACAACAGAGAGTGGCAGTGGTGTGGAGAGGGCAAGGGGGCAATGTACATAGTCTGGGTAGCCATTTAACTAGATGTTCAGGAGTCTTATGTCTTGGGGGTAGAAGCTGTTTAGAAGCCTCTTGGACCTAGTCTTGGCGCTCCGGTACCACTTGCTGTGGGCCCGTCAGGAAGTCCAGGATCCAGTTGCAGAGGGAGGTGTTTAGTTCCAGGGTCCTTAGCTTAGTGATGAGCTTTGAGGGT
This sequence comes from Salmo salar, assembly GCF_965601325.2. Taxonomy (NCBI): domain Eukaryota; kingdom Metazoa; phylum Chordata; class Actinopteri; order Salmoniformes; family Salmonidae; genus Salmo; species Salmo salar. The sequence continues at coordinate 15,319,355 of NC_138303.1, read as the reverse complement.
ACTATGGTGTTGAACGCTGAGCTGTAGTCAATGCATAGCATTCTCACATGTGTTCCTTTTGTCCAGGTGGAAAAGGGCAGCATGGAGTGCAATAGAGATTGCATCATCTGTGGATCTGTTGGGGCGGTATGCAAATTGGAGTTGGTCTAGGGTTTCTGGGATGATGGTGTTGATGTGAGCCATGACCAGCCTTTCAAAGCATTTCATGGCTACAGACGTGAGTGATACGGGTCGGTAGTCATTTAGGCAGGTTACCTTGGTACACCCCTGTTTACGTACATATGACAGTGACAGAGAGGACGCTAAACGCTCTCGACAACCGCAAGGACTACAGCCCTAAAGGAGCGTCAGTGAACCAATGAGATTCAGGGCTGATGTACTAGATCAGTCACAGGGAGTGTAGAATACAGAAAGCAGCCATGGAGACCATCTGCCCCCCAGCGTGTCACCACGGCAACCCTGGTTGCCACCGGAGCAGTAACGAGTCCCCTCTGGCGTGGTCCCTGGGCTGTGTGCCTGTGTATGTGTCTCTCTCTCTCTGTGTGTGTGTGTGTGAATGTTGAAGCCATTAGATTCACCCCACACCCCTGCATGGGATGGGAGGCGCTACACCGTCGCTCACACCTCACATGGAGAACAGGCTACAGAATCATAACGACATGCACATCTCTCTCTCTCTCTCTCTCTCTCTCTCTCTCTGTACCTCCCTGTCCTCTCACAGCATTTCTGCTGTCTCCGAAACACCAATACTAAACAGGTTGTTTCTCTGCACCATTGTGCGTCACAGAAGTGACGGGAGCGTCAGAACAGCTTAGTCCCATTTACAGCATATCTCTGAATTATACAGCCTGTTAGCTAGAGGAACATGCTGTCACACAAAACATCCAGCGCCATGTACAATTACACAGTAACACATTCACAAATGTACACTGAGTATACAAAACATTATGAACACTCATTCCCTAACAGATGACCAGGTGAATCAAGTCAAAATCAGAAATCTAAATCTAAATCAAATTGTATTTGTCACATACTGTACACATGTTTATCAGATGTTATAACCGGTGTAGCAAAATGCTTGTGTTTCTAGCTCCAACAGTTCAGTAATATCTAACAAAGTAATATCTAACAATACACACAATCTAAAGTAAAGGAATAAAATTTGAAAATATAAATATTTGGACGAGCAATGTCAGAGCGGCATAGACTAAGATACTGTAGAATAGGATAAAATCCAGGTGAAAGCTATGATCCCTTATTGATGACACATGTTAAATCCACTTCAATCAGTGCAGATGAAGGGGAGAAGACTTGAGATTTTTAAGCTTTGTGACAATTGAGACATGGATTGTGTATGTGTGCCATTCAGAGGGTGAATGGGCTAAAGATTGAAGTACCTTTAACCAGGGTACGGTAATAGGGGCCAGGCTGCAATGCTGCTGGCTTTTTCACGCTTAACAGTTTCCTGTATGTGTCAAGGTGGGTCCACCACCCAAAGGACATCCAGCCAACTTGACACAACTGTGGGAAGGATTAGAGTCAGCATGGGCCAGCATCCCTGTGGAACACTTTCAACACCGCAATGTTAGAAAGGTGTTTTTAATGTTTTGTACACTCAGTGTATTTTCAAATGTATATCAAAAAAAGATAATAATAATAATAATGTAATAACTGTGAGCAATTTATTTTAATATACAAAAATAAATGATATTTCATGTTGTCACGGTTGTCATAGGAATGAGCGGACCAAAGTGCAGCGTGTGTCTCGTTCCACGTTTTATTTATACTGTGAAACTATGCAATACTTAAATAAACTAGAATGACAAAAAAAATAAAAAAACGTGACATAGAGGTGAAACAGACACTACTCAAAACTAATCTCCCACAAACCCAGGTGGAAAAAAACCCTACTTAAGTATGATCTCCAATTAGCGAAAACGAGGACCAGCTGCCTCTAATTGGAGATCATCCCAAACAAAACCAACATAGAAATACAAAACTAGAACATGAACATAGAAATACAAAACATAGAAAAACACCCCGTCACGCCCTGACCTACTGTACCATAGAAAATAACATCTTACTATGGTCAGGACGTGACACGTAAGGTTTATTGGCCCGATTATTTACTGGATTCACACAGTAAAAGAAAGTGTAAGCTTCAAAAGAATTGTGGTTGATCTGGTATTAAAGGATAATTAGGTTTGAATGCTATTTATTTATTATGAACACAACAACGGACCATAGCTGTTCTCTCACTTCCGTCAATTCATTTCAATCCCTACTTTCAATTGCAAAGCATGGGGATGTCATTGGCTCTGGTTTCTGTAGAAAAGTGTTAAATAGTTTAGCCCCCTTTCTGCTCTTTGATTTCTGGGTAATCTGCTAGAGTGCTGGGCGCACCCTGTAGAGAACCATTACAAAAGACACAGAGAGGAATAAAGGACCAAAACGGCAGTCAGAGACGGAACGCATGCTCTCATACACACACACACACACACACACACACACACACACACACACACACACACACACACACACACACACACACACACACACACACACACACACACACACACGCGCATGCACACAGACACACACACACACACACACACAACTTGCGGCGGTGGAAGAACCTTCACAGCCACGACACTATTCACACTGAGAACATACTGAGATTACACGCACCCCCCACCTCGCCCTACAAACAGACACACACACTCCATCTCGCGTCTCACACACACACACACACACACACACACACACACACACACACACACACACACACACACACACACACACACACACACACACACACACACACACACACACAAATCGTGGACAGTGTGTGTGTGTGTGTGTGTGTGTGTGTGTGTGTGTGTGTGTGTGTGTGTGTGTGTGTGTGTGTGTGTGTGTGTGTGTGTGTGTGTGTGTGTGTGTGAGACGCGAGATGGAGAACTGCCTATTACTCAGGCCCAGAAGCTAGGATATGCATATAATTGGTAGATTTGGATACAAAACACTCTAAAGTTTCTAAAACTGTTAAAATAATGTCTGTGAGTATAACAGAACTGATATGGCAGGTGAAAACCCGAGGAAAATACATTCAGATTTTATTTTTTTGATGTCACAGGCCATTTCAATGCGAGACTATGGGATATACAAATAAATAGCTCCCAGATTGCAGTTCCTATGGCTTCCACTAGATGTCAACAGTCTTTAGAAAGGGTTTCAGGCTTGTTTTTTGAAAAACGAACGAGTAGTTGTAGTTTTTCCAAGGTGTCTCTCATTAGAAATGTAGTCTTGTTGCGAGTGAATGAGGTGCGCACTTTTCGTTATTTATCTTCCCTATTGAACATACTATTCTCCGTCTTAAATTTTATTGTTTATTTAGATATTAGAGTACCTGAGGATTAATTACAAACATCGTTTGACTTGTTTGGGCGAACTTTACCAGTAACTTTTTGGATTTGTTTGTATGCATGTTGAACGAGTGGATTTCTGAAATCAAAGCCGCCACCTTAACTGACTTTAGTAGATATAAATAAGGACTTGATCGAACAAAACAACCATTCATTGTGTAGCTGGGACCCTTGGGATTGGAAACAGAGGAAGATCTTCAAAAGTAAGTGATTTATATTATCGCTATTTGGAATTTTGTGTTCTGGTTCTGGTTTGAAAAAGTATTTTGATGTGGGGCGCTGTCCTCAGATTATCGCATGGTATGCTTTCGCCGTAAAGCCTTTTTGAAATCTGACACAGCGGTTGGATTAACAAGAAGTTAAGCTTTTAAATGATGTAAGACACTTGTATGTTCATAAATGTTTAATATTACAATTTTGTCATTTGAATTTAGCGCGCTCCAGCATCACCGGATGTTGTCAATTTTAATCCCGATAGCGGGATCCGCTAGGAGGTCCCCTTAACAACAAAAGTAGCATACATACAAAAATAAAATAAATGAAAACATACAACTGGAAATAATAATATAGAAATATACATATAAATGCACATATGTACACATACACATACACACACATACATTCATACACACACTCACATACACACACATACATTCATACACATACATACACACACACATACATACATACATACACACACACACACATACACATACACATAAATACATACACACACACACACACACACACACACACATACATACATACATACATACATACATACATACATACATACATACATACATACATACATACATACATACATACATACATACATACATACATACATACATACATACATACATAAAAATAAATAACAAATATCACAACATACTATCCCTCCCCTCCCACACCCTCTCATAAACCCCTGTTGGACAAAACTCTTACTCAATCGATCAATCAAATGTATTTATAAAGCCCTTACATCAGAAACTCAGCCTAAAACCCCAAACAGCAACAAAAATACAGGTGTAGAAGCACGGTGATCAATAGAAGGCAACTGTTGAAAAAAAAGTACATTAAAAGCTGCCATCTCAAGAAAACCTCTCAAAGTGTATATACTGTTTTTCTAAGTGTAGAAAAGACGTTAGATCTTTTAACCATGCTGATACAGTGGGAGGTTTGGAGGATTCCCAAATTTTTAAACAAGATCTGCCGGCAGTCTTTGAGGGAAACCAAATGCTAGAATGTCTCCGGCATCCTCTATCAGTAGCCCCGTAGCATAGCTCTGACCTGGGGTAGAGAGGACAGTCTAAGGGAAATTCAAATCACACCACTGTAACCCTAATCACATCCCTACACTCCTAATCACACCTGTACACCCCTAACCACATCCCAATACCACTAATCACATCCCTCCACCCCTAATCACACCCCTACACCCCTAATCACATCCCTTCACCCCTAATCACATCCCTACACGCCTAATCATACCCTACACCCCTAATCACATCCCTACACCCCTAATCACATCCCAACACTCCAAACCACACCCCTAATCACATCCCTACACTCCTAATCACACCCCTAATCACACCCCTGCACCCCTAATCACATCCCTATACCCCGAATCACATCCCTACACCCCTAATCACACCCCCAATCACATCCCTACACTCCTAATCACATTCCTACACCCCTAATCACACCCCTAATCACACCCCTAATCAAATCCCTATACCCCTAATCAAATCTCTACACCCCTTATGATATCCCTACAACCCTAATCACACCCCTACACCCTTAATCACACCGCTACACCCCTAATCACACCCCAACAAACCTTATGACATCCCTACACCCCTAATCACACCCCTACACCCCTAATCACACCCCTACACCCTTAATCACACCGCTACGCCCCTAATCACACCCCTACACCCCTTATGACATCCCTACAACCTAATCACACCCCTACACCCTTTGACATCCATACACCCCTAATCACACCCCTACACCCCTAATCACACCCATACACCCCTAATCACATCCCTACACCCCTAATCACACCCCTACACCCCTAATCACACCCCTACACCCAATAATCACATCCCTACACCCCTAATCAAATCCCTACACCCCTAATGACATCCCTACACCCCTAATCAAATCCCTACACCCCTTATGATATCCATACACACCTAATCACACATCCTACACCCCTAATCACACCCCTACACCCCTAATCACACCGCTGCACCCTTAATCAGACCGCTACACCCCTAATCACACCGCTACACCACTTATGACATCCCTACACCCCTAATCACACCCCTACACCCCGAATCACATCCCTATAACCCCGAATCACACCCCTACACCACTAATCACACCCCTACACCCCTAATCACATCCATACACCCCTAATCACATCCATACACCCCTAATCACATCCCTATACCCCTAATCACACCACTACACCCCTAGTCACACCCCTTCACCCCTAATCACATCCCTACACCCCTAATCACATCCCTACACCCCTAATCACACCCCTACACCCCTAATCACACCCGTACAACCCTAATCACACCCCTTCACCTCTAATCACATCCCTACACCCCTAATCATATCCCTACACCCCTAATCACACCCCTACACCCCTAATCACATCTCTACACCCCTAATCACACCCCTACACTCCTAATCCCATTGATACACCACTAATCACATCCCTACACCCCTAATCACATCCCTACACCCCTAATCACACCCCATACACCCTTAATCACACCGCTACGCCCCTAATCACACCCCTACACCCCTTATGACATCCCTACACCCCTAATCACACCCCTACACCCCTAATCACATCCATACACCGCTAATCACACCCCTACACCCATAATCACACCCCTAACCCCTAATCACACCCCTACACCCCGAATCACATCCCTACACCCCTAATCAAATCCCTACACCCCTAATCACATCCATACACCCCTAATCACATCCCTATACCCCTAATCACACCCCTACACCCCTAATCACACCCCTTCACCCCTAATCACATCCCTACACCCCTAATCACACCCCTACACCCCTAATCACAACCTTACAACCCTAATCACACCCCTTCACCTCTAATCACATCCCTACACCCCTAATCATATCCCTACACCCCTAATCACACCCCTACACCCCTAATCACATCTATACACCCCTAATCACACCCCTACACCCCTAATCCCATTGATACACCACTAATCACATCCCTACACCCCTAATCACATCCCTACACGCCTAATCACACCCCTACACCCTTAATCACACCGCTACGCCCCTAATCACACCACTACACCCCTTATGACATCCCTACACCCCTAATCACACCCCTACACCCCTAATCACATCCATACACTGCTAATCACACCCCTACACCCATAATCACACCCCTAACCCCTAATCACACCCCTACACCCCGAATCACATCCCTACACCCCTAATCAAATCCCTACACCCCTAATCACATCCCTACACCCCTAATCACATCCCTACACCCCTAATCACATCCATACACCGCTAATCACACCCCTACACCCCTTATCAAATCCCTACACCCCTTATGATATCCATACACCCCTAATCACACCCCTAAACCCCTAATCACACCCCTACACCCCTTATCAAATCCCTACACCCCTTATGATATCCATACAACCCTAATCACACCCCTACACCCCTAATCACACCCCTACACCCCTAATCACACCCCCACACCCCTAATCACACCCCTACACCCTTAATCACACCGCTACACCCCTAATCACACCCCTACACCCTTAAACACACCCCTACACCCCTTATGAAATCCGTACACCCCTAATCACACCCCTACATCCCTAATCACACCCCTATACCCCTAATCACACCCCGAACCCCCTTATGACATCCACACACCCCTAATCACATCCCTACACCCCTAATCACACCCCTACACCCCTAATCACACCCCTACACCCTGAATCACATCCCTATAACCCCTAATCACATCCCCAAACCCCTAATCACACTCCTACACCACTAGTCACATCCCTATACGCCTAACCACACCCCTACACCCCTAATCACATCCATACACTCCTAATCACATCCCTATACCCCTAATAACACCCCTACACCCCTAATCACACCCCTTCACCCCTAATCACATCCCTACACCCCTAATCACACCCCTACACCCCTAATCACACCCCTGCACCCATAATCACACCCTACACCCATAATCACACCCCTACACCCCTAATCACATCCCTACACTCATAATCACATCCCAACACACCTAATCACACCCCTACACCCCTAATCACACCCCTACACCCCTAATCACACCCCTAAACCCCTTATGACATCCATACACCCCTAATTACATCCCTACACCCCTAATCACACCCCTACACCCCTAATCACACCCTGAATCACATCCCTATACCCCTAATCACACTCCTACACCACTAATCACATCCCTATACGCCTAACCACACCCCTAATCACATCCATGCTCCCCTAATCACATGCCTATACCCCTAATCACACCCCTACACCCCTAATCACATCTCTACACCCCTAATCACACCCCTACACCCCTAATCCCATTGATACACCACTAATCACATCCCTACACCCCTAATCACATCCCTACACGCCTAATCACACCCCTACACCCTTAATCACACCGCTACGCCCCTAATCACACCCCTACACCCCTTATGACATCCCTACACTCCTAATCACACCCCTACACCCCTAATCACATCCATACACTGCTAATCACACCCCTACACCCCTAATCACACCCCTAACCCCTAATCACACCCCTACACCCCGAATCACATCCCTACACCCCTAATCAAATCCCTACACCCCTAATCACATCCCTACACCCATAATCACATCCCTACACCCCTAATCACATCCATACACCGCTAATCACACCCCTACACCCCTTATCAAATCCCTACACCCCTTATGATATCCATACACCCCTAATCACATCCCTACACCCCTAATCACACCCCTACACCCCTTATCAAATCCCTACACCCCTTATGATATCCATACAACCCTAATCACACCCCTACACCCCTAATCACACCCCTACACCCCTAATCACGCCCCTAATCACACCCCTACACCCCTTATGACATCCCTACACCCCTAATCACACCCCTACACCCCTAATCACATCCATACACTGCTAATCACACCCCTACACCCATAATCACACCCCTAACCCCTAATCACACCCCTACACCCCGAATCACATCCCTACACCCCTAATCAAATCCCTACACCACTAATCACATCCCTACACCCCTAATCACATCCCTACACCCCTAATCACATCCATACACCGCTAATCACACCCCTACACCCCTTATCAAATCCCTACACCCCTTATGATATCCATACAACCCTAATCACACCCCTAATCACACCCCTACACCCCTAATCACACCCCTACACCCCTAATCACACCCCTAAACCCTTAATCACACCGCTACACCCCTAATCACACCCCTACACCCTTAAACACACCCCTACATCCCTTATGAAATCCCTACACCCCTAATCACACACCTACACCACTAATCACACCCCTACACCCCTAATCACACCCCTACACCCCTAATCACACCCCTAACCCCCTTATGACATCCACACACCCCTAATCACATCCCTACACCCCCAATCACACCCCTACACCCCTAATCACACCCCTACAACCTGAATCACATCCCAATAACCCCTAATCACATCCCCATACCCCTAATCACACTCCTACACCACTAATCACATCAATATATGCCTAACCACACCCCTACACCCCTAATCACATCCATACACTCCTAATCACATCCCTATACCCCTAATAACACCCCTACACCCCTAATCACACCCCTTCACCCCTAATCACATTCCTACACCCCTAATCACACCCCTACACCCCTAATCACACCCCTACACCCATAATCACATCCCTACACCCATAATCACACCCCTACACTCCTAATCACATCCCTACACTCATAATCACATCCCAACACACCTAATCACACCCCTACACCCCTAATCACACCCCTACACCCCTAATCACACCCCTAAACCCCTTATGACATCCATACACCCCTAATCACATCCCTACACCCCTAATCACACCCCTACACCCCTAATCACACCCTGAATCACATCCCTATACCCCTAATCACACTCCTACACCACTAATCACATCCCTATACGCCTAACCACACCCCTAATCACATCCATGCTCCCCTAATCACATCCCTATACCCCTAATCACACCCCTTCACCCCTAATCACATCCCTACACCCCTAATCACACCCCTACACCCCTAATCACACCCCTACACCCCTAATCACACCCCTACACCCTAATCACACCCCTATACCCCTAATCATATCTCTACACCCCTAATCACACCCCTACACCCCTAATCACATCCCTACACCCCTAATCACACCCCTAATCACATCCATACACCCATAATCACATCCCTACACCCATAATCACACCCCTACACCCCTAATCACATCCCTACACTCATAATCACATCCCAACACCCCTAATCACATCCCTACACCCCTAATCACACCCCTACGCCCCTAATCACACCCCTATACCCATAATCACATCCCTACACCCCTAATCACACACATACACCCCTAATCACATCCCTACACCAGTGGAGGCTGATGAGGGGAGGACGGCTCATAATAATGTCTGGAACAGAGTACATGGAATGTATCAAACGTATGAAACCATAGAAACCATGTGTTTGATGTATTTGATACCATTCCACTGATTCCACTCCAGTCACTACCGTTAACCCACCCTCCCCAATTAATTTGCCACCTACCTCCTGTGCCCTACACACAACCCTACACACCCTACACCACTACACACACCCCTACACCTCTACACCTCTACACCTCTACACACACCTCTACACCCCTACACCTCTACACACACATCAACACCCCTACACCTCTAAACCCATACACCCCTACACACACCCCTACACCTCTACACCCATACACTCCTACACACACCCCTACACCTCTACACCCCTACACCCCTACACCTCTACACCTCTACACACACCTCTACACCTCTACACCCATACACTCCTACACACACCCCTACACCTCTACACCCCTACACCTCTACACACACATCAACACCCCTACACCTCTACACCCATATACCTCTACACACACCCCTACACCTCTACACCCATACACTCCTACACACACCCCTATACCTCTACACCCCTACACCTCTACACCTCTACACACACCTCTACACCTCTACACCCATACACTCCTACACACACCCCTACACCTCTACACCCCTACACCTCTACACACACCTCTACACCTCTACACCCCTACACCTCTACACCCCTATAGCTCGAGACCCCTACACACCCTACACCACTAAACACACCCCTACACCCCTACACACTTCTCTACACCCCTACACCTATACACCCCTACACCCCTACACTTCTGCACCTCTACACCCCTACACACACCTCTACACCCCTAAACACAGCCCTACACCTCTACACCCCTACACCTCTACACACACCTCTACACCTCTACACACACCTATACACCCCTACACCTCTACACACACATCAACACCCCTACACCTCTACACCCATACACCCCTACACACACCCCTACACCTCTACACCCATACACTCCTACACACACCCCTACACCCCTACACCCCTACACCTCTACACACACCTCTACACCCATACACCCCTACACACACCCCTACACCCCTACACACATCTCTACACCCCTACACCTATACACCCCTACACCCCTACACTTCTGCACCTCTACACCCCTACACACACCTCTACACCCCTAAACACAGCCCTACACCTCTACACCCCTACACCCCTACACCTCTACACACACCTCTAAACCTCTACACACACCTATACACCCCTACACCTCTACACACACATCAACACCCCTACACCTCTACACCCATACACCCCTACACACACCCCTAACCCCCTTATGACATCCACACACCCCTAATCACATCCCTACACCCCCAATCACACCCCTACACCCCTAATCACACCCCTACAACCTGAATCACATCCCAATAACCCCTAATCACATCCCCATACCCCTAATCACACTCCTACACCACTAATCACATCAATATATGCCTAACCACACCCCTACACCCCTAATCACATCCATACACTCCTAATCACATCCCTATACCCCTAATAACACCCCTACACCCCTAATCACACCCCTTCACCCCTAATCACATTCCTACACCCCTAATCACACCCCTACACCCCTAATCACACCCCTACACCCATAATCACATCCCTACACCCATAATCACACCCCTACACTCCTAATCACATCCCTACACTCATAATCACATCCCAACACACCTAATCACACCCCTACACCCCTAATCACACCCCTACACCCCTAATCACACCCCTAAACCCCTTATGACATCCATACACCCCTAATCACATCCCTACACCCCTAATCACACCCCTACACCCCTAATCACACCCTGAATCACATCCCTATACCCCTAATCACACTCCTACACCACTAATCACATCCCTATACGCCTAACCACACCCCTAATCACATCCATGCTCCCCTAATCACATCCCTATACCCCTAATCACACCCCTTCACCCCTAATCACATCCCTACACCCCTAATCACACCCCTACACCCCTAATCACACCCCTACACCCCTAATCACACCCCTACACCCTAATCACACCCCTATACCCCTAATCATATCTCTACACCCCTAATCACACCCCTACACCCCTAATCACATCCCTACACCCCTAATCACACCCCTAATCACATCCATACACCCATAATCACATCCCTACACCCATAATCACACCCCTACACCCCTAATCACATCCCTACACTCATAATCACATCCCAACACCCCTAATCACATCCCTACACCCCTAATCACACCCCTACGCCCCTAATCACACCCCTATACCCATAATCACATCCCTACACCCCTAATCACACACATACACCCCTAATCACATCCCTACACCAGTGGAGGCTGATGAGGGGAGGACGGCTCATAATAATGTCTGGAACAGAGTACATGGAATGTATCAAACGTATGAAACCATAGAAACCATGTGTTTGATGTATTTGATACCATTCCACTGATTCCACTCCAGTCACTACCGTTAACCCACCCTCCCCAATTAATTTGCCACCTACCTCCTGTGCCCTCCACACAACCCTACACACCCTACACCACTACACACACCCCTACACCTCTACACCTCTACACCTCTACACACACCTCTACACCCCTACACCTCTACACACACATCAACACCCCTACACCTCTAAACCCATACACCCCTACACACACCCCTACACCTCTACACCCATACACTCCTACACACACCCCTACACCTCTACACCCCTACACCCCTACACCTCTACACCTCTACACACACCTCTACACCTCTACACCCATACACTCCTACACACACCCCTACACCTCTACACCCCTACACCTCTACACACACATCAACACCCCTACACCTCTACACCCATATACCTCTACACACACCCCTACACCTCTACACCCATACACTCCTACACACACCCCTATACCTCTACACCCCTACACCTCTACACCTCTACACACACCTCTACACCTCTACACCCATACACTCCTACACACACCCCTACACCTCTACACCCCTACACCTCTACACACACCTCTACACCTCTACACCCCTACACCTCTACACCCCTATAGCTCGAGACCCCTACACACCCTACACCACTAAACACACCCCTACACCCCTACACACTTCTCTACACCCCTACACCTATACACCCCTACACCCCTACACTTCTGCACCTCTACACCCCTACACACACCTCTACACCCCTAAACACAGCCCTACACCTCTACACCCCTACACCTCTACACACACCTCTACACCTCTAAACACACCTATACACCCCTACACCTCTACACACACATCAACACCCCTACACCTCTACACCCATACACCCCTACACACACCCCTACACCTCTACACCCATACACTCCTACACACACCCCTACACCCCTACACCCCTACACCTCTACACACACCTCTACACCCATACACCCCTACACACACCCCTACACCCCTACACACATCTCTACACCCCTACACCTATACACCCCTACACCCCTACACTTCTGCACCTCTACACCCCTACACACACCTCTACACCCCTAAACACAGCCCTACACCTCTACACCCCTACACCCCTACACCTCTACACACACCTCTAAACCTCTACACACACCTATACACCCCTACACCTCTACACACACATCAACACCCCTACACCTCTACACCCATACACCCCTACACACACCCCTACACCTCTACACCCATACACTCCTACACACACCCCTACACCCCTACACCTCTACACACACCTCTACACCTCTACACCCATACACTCCTACACACACCCCTACAAATCTACACCCCTACACCTCTACACACACCTCTATACCTCTACACCCTTACACCTCTACACCCCTATAGCTCGAGACCCCTACACACCCTACACCACTAAACACACCCCTACACCCCTACACCTCTACACACACCTCTACACCCATACACACACCCCTACACCTATACACCCCTACACCCCATACACACACCCCTACACCTATACACCCCTACACCCCTACACTTCTGCACCTCTACACCCCCACACACACCTCTACACCCCTAAACACAGCCCTACACCTCTACACCCCTACACCCCTACACACACCCCTACACCCCGACACACACCTCTACACACACCTCTACACCCCTACACATCTACACCTCTACACACACCCCTACACCCCTACACACACCCCTACATCCCTACACCTCTACACCCCTACACCTCTAAACACACCCCTACACCTCTACACCCCTACACCTCTTCACCCCTACACATCTAGACCTCTACACCTCTACACACACCCCTACACCCCTACACACACCCCTACACCCCTACATCCCTACACCTCTACACCTCTACACCCCTACACCTCTACACCCTTACACCTCTACACTCCTATACCTCTACACCCCTACACCTCTACACCTCTACACCCCTACACCTCTACACACACCCCTACACACACCTCTACAACTCTACACTCCTACACCCCTACACCTCTACACCTCTACACCACTACCCCTCCACACCCCTACACCTCTACACCCCTACACCTCTATACCCCTACACCTCTACACACACCCTTACACACACCTCTACACCCCTACACACACCCCTACACCTCTACACCTCTACACCCCTACACCCCTACACCCGTACACCTCTACACACACCCCTACACACACCTCTACACCCCTACACACACCCCTACACCTCTACACCTCTACACCCCTACACCCCTACACCCCAACACCCACACACCCCTACACACACCCCTACACCTCTACACCTCTACACCCCTACACCCCTACACCCATACACTCCTACACACACCCCTACACCTTTTCACCCCTACACCTCTACACCTCTACACCCCTACACCTCTACACCCCTACACCTCTACACACACACCTCCATCTCTACACCTCTACAACCCTACACCTCTACACCCCTACACCTCTACACCCCTACACCTCTACACACACACACCTCCACCTCTACACCTCTACACCCCTACACCTCTACACCTCTACACCCCTACACACACCCCTACACCTCTACACCCCTACACCTCTACACTTCTACACCCCTACACCCCTACACCTCTACACCCCTACACCTCTACACCCCTACACCTCTACACCTCTACACCCCTACACACATCCCTACACCTCTACACCTCTACACCCCTACACCTCTACACCTCTACACCCCTACACCCCTACACACCTACACACCTACACCCCTACACCTCTACACCCCTACACCTCTACACCCCTACACACATCCCTACACCCCTACACCCCTACACCTCTACACCTCTACACCTCTACACCCCTATACCTCTACACCCCTACACCTCTACACCCCTACACCTCTACACCCCTACACCTCTACACCTCTACACCCCTACACACATCCCTACACCTCTACACCTCTACACCCCAACACCTCTACACCCCTACACCTCTACACCTCTGAACCCCTACACACATCCCTACACCTCTACACCCCTACACCTCTACACCCCTACACCTCTACACCCCTACACCCCTACAGCCCTACACCTCTACACACACCCCTACACCCCTACACCTCTACACCTCTACACCCCTATACTCCTACACCTCTACACCCCTACACTTCTACACCCCTACACACCCTACACCCCTACACACACCTCTACACCCCTACACCTCTGCACCCATGTACCCCTAAACACACCCCTACACCTCTACACCCATATACACCTACACACCCTACTCCACTACACACACCCCTACACCCCTTCACCTCTGCACCTCTACACCCCTACACACACCCCTACACCTCTACACCCATATACACCTACACACCCTACTCCACTACACACACCTCTACACCCCTACACCCCTACACCTCTACACCTCTACACCACTACACCTCCACACCCCTACACCTCTACACCCCTACAACTCTATACCCCTACACCTCTACACACACCCTTACACACACCTCTACACCCCTACACACACCCCTACACCTCTACACCTCTACACCCCTACACCGCTACACCCGTACACCTCTACACACACCCCTACACACACCTCTACACCTCTACACCTCTACACCCCTACACACACCCCTACACCTCTACACCTCTACACCCCTACACCCCTACACCCCTACACCCACACACCCCTACACACACCCCTACACCTCTTCACCTCTACACTCCTACACCCCTACACACACCCCTACACCTTTTCACCCCTACACCTCTACACCTCTACACCCCTACACCTCTACACCCCTACACCCCTACACCTCTACACCCCTACACCTCTACACACACACCTCCACCTCTACACCTCTACACCCCTACACCTCTACACCCCTACACCTCTACACCCCTACACCTCTACACACACACACCTCCACCTCTACACCTCTACACCCCTACACCTCTACACCTCTACACCCCTACACACACCCCTACACCTCTACACCCCTACACCTCTACACTTCTACACCCCTACACCCCTACACCTCTACAGCTCTACACCCCTACACCTCTACACCCCTACACCTCTACACCTCTACACCCCTACACACATCCCTACACCTCTACACCTCTACACCCCTACACCCCTACACACCTACACACCTACACCCCTACACCTCTACACCCCTACACCTCTACACCCCTACACACATCCCTACACCTCTACACCCCTACACCTCTACACCTCTACACCCCTACACCCCTACACCTCTACACCCCTACACCTCTACACCTCTACACCCCTACACACATCCCTACACCTCTACACCTCTACACCCCAACACCTCTACACCTCTACACCCCTACACCTCTACACCTCTAAACCCCTACACACATCCCTACACCTCTACACCCCTACACCTCTACACCCCAACACCTCTACACCCCTACAGCCCTACACCTCTACACACACCCCTACACCCCTACACCTCTACACCTCTACACCCCTATACTCCTACACCTCTACACCCCTACACTTCTACACCCCTACACACCCTACACCCCTACACACACCTCTACACCCCTACACCTCTGCACCCATGTACCCCTAAACACACCCCTACACCTCTACACCCATATACACCTACACACCCTACTCCACTACACACACCCCTACACCCCTTCACCTCTGCACCTCTACACCCCTACACACACCCCACACCTCTACACCCATATACACCTACACACCCTACTCCACTACACACACCCCTACACCCCTACACCCCTACACCTCTACACCTCTACACCTCTACACCTGTACGCCTCTATACCCCTACACCTCTACACCTCTACAACTCTACACCTCTACACCCCTACACACATCCCTACACCTCTACACCTCTACACCCCTACACCTCTACACCCCTACACCTCTACACCCCTACACCCCTAAACCTCTACACACACCCCTACACCCCTACACCTCTACACCTCTACACCCCTATACTCCTACACCTCTACACCTCTACACCCACGCCTCTACACCCCTACACCCCTACACACACCTCTACACCCCTACACCTCTACACCCATGTATCCCTAAACACACCCCTACACCTCTACACCCATATACACCTACACACCCTACTCCACTACACACACCCCTTCACCTCTGCACCTCTACACCCCTACACACACCCCTACACCCCTACACCTCTACACCCATATACACCTACACACCCTACTCCACTACACACACCCCTACACCCCTACACCTCTACAACTCTACACCTCTACACCTGTACGCCTCTATACCCCTACACCTCTACACCTCTACAACTCTACACCCCTACACTCCTACACCTCTACACACACCCCTACACCTCTACACCCCTACACCTCTACACCCCTACACCCCTACACCTCTACACCCCTACACTTCTACACCTACACCTCTACACCCCTACACCCCTACACCTCCACACCCACAGCCCCTCACTCTATGACACTCTAAGTCCCCCCCACCACATTCTGCCTGTTGTTATTAGGGACACTACAGTATATGTATTATATATATTTATATACCAGGTCAGAAACTCAGAAATCTCTGACGACAGTCTGACAACTTATGACAGAGCACTTCCATAACAAGTCATAAATTCACCCGTCTAGATTTATACTCCACATAATACCATATTGAGCACCACAAGTCTCATAGTTCTCACTGACGACCAGTACCAGATTATTTTCCCCCGGGAATCACAGCAGCCAGACATGCTTTATACCCACCATGTCATGTCAAGGCTAGAAGCCGTAACTTCATATAGAGAACGACTAAAAACCTTCATGGTGACACCTCCTTGTCCCGACAGGCCTTCAAATCATCACTGCTCTCTGTGGCTGATGGGAAAAGATCCCAGAGTCCAGTTCCTCTGATCGCACAGGAGAATAGTAGCTACTGTATGAAGCAGAATAAAGCAGACTATAACTTCACTGTCGTATCAACTGAAAACCTATAAATATCCTGCATGTAGGATAAATTAAACTAGAGGAACGAGTATATTTCCGTCACACATCCCTGCAGACAATGTTTCATCTACCCACTAACACAGACAGCCCTGCTCCCTCTCCCTCTGCAGCCCTACCTCATTGCAGTGATGCCCAGGACTCGGACTGCACGGCACGGTCTGGCATCCAACGACAGCCCCAAATCATCCACCCACACTAAGGTTGCATGGCAGTGTTGTAATTCCTGACGACTGAACTGTCTCTCTGTCGCCGGCTTTATTATCTCTCTCTCTCTCTCTCTCTGCTGCTTTCTCTCCCGGCCCGTCTCACTATCAGAGCTCCTTTCTACTCTTGCGTTCGTTTTCTTGCTCTGCTGAGCTCTCCCTCTCACTCTCTGTGCTCTCCCTCTCTCTCTGTGCTCTCCCTCTCTCTCTCTGTGTTCTCTCCCTCTCTCTCTCTGTGTTCTCTCCCTCTCTCTCTCTGTGTTCTCTCCCTCTCTCTCTCTCTGTGCTCTCCCATTCTCTCTCTGTGCTCTCCCATTCTCTCTCTGTGTTCTCTCCCCCTCTCTCTGTGTGCTCTCCCTCTCTCTCTCTGTGCTCTCACTCTCCCTCGCTCTCTCCCCCCTCTCTCTCTGTGTGTGCTCTCCCTCTCTCTCTCTCCCCTCTCTCTCTCTGTGTGCTCTCCCTTTCTCTCTCTGTGCTCTCGAGCTCCCTATCTCTCTCTTTGTGTTCTCTCCCTCTCTCTGTGGTCTCCCTCTCTCTCTCTGTGCTCTCCCTCTCTCTCTCTGTACTCTCGCGCTCCCTATCTCTCTCTTTGTGTTCTTTCCCTTTCTCTCTCTCCGTGTGCTCTCTCTCTCACTGCACTCCCTCTCCCCCCTCTCTCTCTCTCTGTGCGCTCTCTCTTTCTTTCTTTCTTTCTGCGCTGCCCCCTCCCACCTCTCACTCGCTCCCTCTTCCCAACTTGCTCTCCTCCACAGCTCTGTTCATTCTGCTTTACTTCCTCTTCTTCTCTTCCCAGACATCCAGTATAGCAGGATTGATGTGCTCTAACCTTGGGGACTGCTGTTTTCAATTTAGGCCCGCTCCTCTCCCTGCTCCTCTCCCTGCTCCTCTCCCTGTGCTGTCCTCTCTCCAGTGGGCTCTGGGCTGAGGATACAGTGTCTGTTACAGAGAGCACTACTACACCAGAGACACTGACCCCATCTGGGCTGCACAGAGACGACGGGATACAGAACTCTCTCTCTCTCTCATTCAGGGGGCTTTATTGGCATGGGGAACATACAGTTGAAGTCAGAAGTTTACATACACCTTAGCCAAATACATTTAAACTCAGTTTTTCACAATTCCTGACATTTAATCCTAGTAAAAATGCCCTGTCTTAGGTCAGTTAGGATCACCACTTTATTTTAAGAATGTGAAATGTCAGAATAATAGTAGACATTCTATTAGTATTTGGTAGCATTGCCTATAAATTGTTTAACTTGGGTCAAATGTTTAGGGTAGCCTTCCACAAGCTTCCCACAATAAGTTGGGTGAATTTTGGCTCATTCCTCCTGACAGAGCGGGTGTAACTGAGTCAGGTTTGTAGGCCTCCTTGCTCGCACATGTTTTTTCAGTTCTGCCCACACATTTTCTATGGGATTGAGGTCAGGGCTTTGTGATGGCCACTCCGTTACCTTGACTTTGTTGTCCTTAATCCATTTTGCCACAGCTTTGGAAGTATGCTTGGGGTCATTGTCCATTTGGAAGACCCATTTGCGACCAAGCTTTAACTTCCTGACTGATGACTTGAGATGTTGCCTCAATATATCCACATGATTTTCCAACCTTATGATACCATCTATTTTGTGAAGAGCACAAGTCCCTCCTGCAGCAAAGCACCCCCACAACATGATGCTGCCACCCCCGTGCTTCACGGTTGGGATGGTGTTCTTTGACTTGCAAGCCTCCCACTTTTTCCTCCAAACATAACTATGGTCATTATGGCCAAACAGATCTATTGTTGTTTCATCAGAACAGAGGACATTTCTCCAAAATGTACGATCTTTGTCCCCATGTGCAGTTGCAAACCGTAGTCTGGCTTTTTTATGGCGGTTTTGGAGCAGTGGCTTCTTCCTTGCTGAGCGGCCTTTCAGGTTATGTCGATATAGGACTCGTTTTACTGTGGATATAGATCCTTTTGTACATGTTTCCCTCCAAAAAGTCCTTTGCTGTTGTTTTGAGATTGATTTGCACTTTTCGCACCAAAGTACGTTCATCTCTAGGAGACAGAACGCGTCTCCTTCCTGAGCGGTATGACGGCTGCGTGGTCCCATGGTGTTTATACTTGCGTACTATTGTTGTACAGATGAACATGGTACCTTCAGGCATTTGGAAATTGCTCCCAAGGATGAACCAGACTTGTGGAGGGCTTGGCTGATTTATTTTGATTTTCCCATGATGTCAAGCAAAGAGGCACTGAGTTTGAAGGTAGGCCTTGAAACAAATCCACCGGTACACCTCCAATTGACTCAAACGATGTCAATTAGGCTATCAGAAGCTTCTGAAGCCATGACATCATTTTCTGGAATTTTCCAATATGTTTAAAGGCACAGTCAACTTAGTGTATGGAAACTTCTGACCCACTGGAATTGTGATACAGTAAATTATAAGTGAAATAATCTGTCTGCAAACAGTTGTTGGAAAAATTACTTGTGTCATGCACAAAGTAGATGTCCTAACCGACTTGCCAAAACAATACTTTGTTAACAAGTAATTTGTGGAGTGGTTGAAAAATGAGTTTTAATGACTCCAACTGTCACGTCCTGACCAGCAAAGGGGTCATTTTGTTATTGTAGTTGGTCAGGACGTGGCAGGGGTGTGTTTGTTTTGTGTGTTTCGTTTTTTTTGGGGGTTATGTTCTATGTTAATATATTTCTATGTTCGTTCTAGTTCTTATATTTCTATGTTTAGTTAATTGGGCTGACCTTCAATTGGAGGCAGCTGTTCCTCGTTGCCTCTAATTGAAGGTCCTATTTAGTAGGGGTGTTTTTCCATGGGGTTTGTGGGTAGTTTTGGTTTCCTTCTAATAAAAGAAGATGAGTATTCATATACCCGCTGCATTTTGGTCCACTTTTTACGACGATCCTGACACCAACCTAAGTGTATGTAATTCTGACTTCAACTGTATGTTAATTTTGCCAAAGCAAGTGAAGTAGATAATAAACAAAATATAAATAAACAATACAAATTAACAGTAAACATTACACTCACAGAAGTTCCAAAAGAATAAAGACATTACAAATGTCATATTATGTCTATATACAGTGTTGTAACGATGTACAAATGGTTAAAGTACAAGAGGGAAAATAAATAAACATAAATATGGGTTGTATTTACAATGGTGTTTGTTCTTCACTGGTTGTCCTTTTCTTGTGTCAACAGGTCACAAATCTTGCTGCTGTGATGGCATGTTGTGGTATTTCACCGAGTAGATATGGGAGTTTATCAAAATCGTTTTGTTTTCAAATTCTTTGTGGGTCTGTGTAATCTGAGGGAAATATGTGTCTCTAATATGGTCATACATTTAGCAGGAGGTTAAGAAGTGCAGCTCAGTTTCCACCTCATTTTGTGGGCAGTGTGCACATAGCCTGTCTTCTCTTGAGAGCCAGGTCTGCTTACGGCGGCCTTTCTCAATAGCAAGGCTATGCTCACTGAGTCTGTACATAGTCAAAGCTTTCCTTAAGTTTGGGTCAGTCAGTGGTCAGGTATTCTGCCACTGTGTAGTCTCTGTTTAGGGCCAAATAGCATTCTAGTTTGCTAGACTCTCTCTGTCTCTCTCTCTCTCCCCCTCTCTTTCTCTCTCCCTCCATCCCTCTCTCTCTCTCCCTCTCTTTCTCTCTACATCTCTCTCTCTACATCTCTCTCTCGTCCCTCTCTCTCTCTACATCTCTCTCTCGTCCCTCTCTCTCTCGCTACATCTCTCTCTCGTCCCTCTCTCTCTCTACATCTCTCTCTCGTCTCTCTCTCTCTACATCTCTCTCTCGTCCCTCTCTCTCTCTACATCTCTCTCTCGTCCCTCTCTCTCTCCATCTCTCTCTCTCCATCTCCAACTCTCTCCATCCCTCCCTCTCTCTCCCCCTCCCTCCCTCTCCCTACAGTTGTCCCTCCTGTATTGCGTGTCATTACTCTCTGGTTCCTCCAGTATTGCTTGTCATTACACTCTAGGGTCCTCCTGTATTGCGTGTCATTACTCTCAGGGTCCTCCTGTATTGCGTGTCATTACTCTCTGGGGTCCTCCTGTATTGCGTGTCATTACTCTCTGGGATCCTCCTGTATTGCGTGTCATTACACTCTGGGGTCCTCCTGTATTGCGTGTCATTACTCTCTGGGTCCTCCTGTATTGCGTGTCATTACTTTCTGGGTCCTCCTGTATTACGTGTCATTACTCTCTGGGTCCTCCTGTATTGCGTGTCATTACTCTCTGGGTCCTCCTGTATTACGTGTCATTACTCTCTGGGTCCTCCTGTATTACGTGTCATTACTCTCTGGGTCCTCCTGTATTGCGTGTCATTACTCTCTGGGTCCTCCTGTATTACGTGTCATTACTCTCTGGGTCCTGTATTGCGTGTCATTACTCTCTGGGTCCTCCTGTATTGTGTGTCATTACTCTCTGGGTCCTCCTGTATTACGTGTCATTACTCTCTGGGTCCTCCTGTATTGCGTGTCATTATTCTCTGGGTCCTCCTGTATTGCGTGTCATTACTCTCAGGGTCCTCCTGTATTGCGTGTCATTACTGAGCACACAGGAGATGTATGTGTTTCAGATCAAATCTAAAATGAATTTAATTCTGTGATGTCATCAAACACCTTTTATTTAATCATCCTCTGAGCTGTTCTGTTGTTCTGATGTCACTAAAGGATTCAGTTAGACATTTAACCAATAAGGCTCGAGGAGGTGTGGTATATGGCTAATATACCATGAGTGGAGAGCTTCCCTTCTGAGGTAGAAAAAGGCCTGTCATTGTTTTTTGTCCCAACGATCCAGAGAGAGACAAAAGAACTGTGTCAAATTGACTACCCTATCTTTTAATTAACCTTGTCCATTTGCTCTCCTTATCGTAGTACATTAACACGGACACCCAGCAAGTGTAGCAGTAAATTAAGTGTGTGTGTGTGTGTGAGAGAGAGAGAGAGAGACGGAGAGAAAGAGAGAGAGAGCTATAGAAGTCCCCTTGAAGTAGGCTACTTCAGAAAACCCATACAGAGATAAGTGGAGTTGTGAGAGAGAAAGAGAGAGAGAACGAGAGCGAGAACGAGAGAGAGAGAACGAGAGACAGAGAACGAGAGACAGAGAACGAGAGACAGAGAACGAGAGACAGAGAACGAGGGAGGGCAATGGGGTTAATCTGCAGATTCCAGGAGTCCTGGCTGGTCCAATCAATAGGAAGACAAACGGCCTGGACGTCCATGCCGATAGATTAACATGTAAACTGTGATTGTGTGGATGAGGCCGGGCTGTTGCTATTGGCTGAAGATTAATGCAGGGGTAATTGAGTGTTTGAATGATGGATGGGTCCTCCGGTGTGACTCGGGCTCTGTGGTCCCACGCTGAAGAGTGGGGATTTAATGAACCCATGCCAATTTTTTCTCTATCCAAAATAATCTTCCCTGGAATGGAGCAAGTCATTTCCCAGGCAGGAGGTTTTCCCCCCGAGGCCAGGGGTTATATTACTGCTACTGCCACTGGGACAGAGGCCCCGCTCCTGTTGACATTGCAGTCACGTGTCTCCCTCCTGGGTATCTCAGCATGCTAGAGATGACTAGCACGCACACACACACACACACACACACACACACACACACACACACACACACACACACACACACACACACACACACACACACACACACACACACACACACACACACACACACACACACACACACACACACACACACACACACACACCACACACGTGGTGCTCTGTAGCTTAGACAGTAGAACATGGCAAATGCAACTCCAGGATAGTGAGTTTTATTCCCGGGACCGTCTCTTCAAAGAAATGACGCATGACTAAATTGATTTGGATAAAATGGCATATATCATTATTATTATTATTATATGATGATAAAGACAGGAAAACCCCAGTCTTGAACAGGATATTGATTATTTATCACACTAGTCTATTGGACTATCAAACCACATGACAGAGGACACTTATGTGGACATAGGCCCTATCACTTCACTATGTCATTTCAGTGTCTGACCCTTTTATCAGCCCTTCTCTCTGCCCCACCAACCTCTCACCACACCGGTTATACTGCGGACACCACACCACCGTGGAGCAGTTCCTGCTAAACATAGTTCAGGCTAATTAGTAGTAAAAGGAAGGATACCTCCTGGGGAATATAATACAGGGTTCGATACACTGATAGCCTGGTATGACTGTGACAGACATGCCTTTCACATGTATTTACATGAATAATCCACAGAGGTGATGACTGTTATTCTGCCTTCGTTAGTGTTTCAGCGCTGTCTGTCACAGTGGCTGGTAATTAATGATATCTCGGTCGTAGTGTATAAATCTCTGCACGGCATCTGTATCAGTTGATGAGTTGTCCTGTCCTGGGTTGTATTGATGTAATTGATGGTGTAGTGAAGGGCGTTATAAAGCCAAACTCAAACGAATTGCTTTTCAACGACCTTCAAATACTGTTATTCATCAATAATTTAGCATCTAGTTAGAGACAGGATAAGGCATTGCTGCTGTCACTAGTTCGTTAGCGATAAACATATTTCCGCCGTGTTAATGTTTCTTTGTTTATTGTTCGGTCTCGATCCCCTGATCGGGTTTCTAGACCAGAGATTAGAGACAGTTCCCAGACCCAGAATCCAGTGAAGTAGAGTTGGTTCAGCTCATAGGTCGAGGCCTTTGTGACCTCATGTCCAGCAGCGCACTTTAACTCAAACTAATTCTTTATCATCTGAATCATTGAGTGTATACGAGGTGCCCTCTAAAATGTGTGGGTGCCAGTTTGTTGCCTCGCCTCACAGTGTGAACCTCAGCGATGATGTGGTGCGAGTCGAGAGCCTGTCGAGGATTAAGAACTAAACTTTAGCTCTGTATTAATGATTTGTAATGGCAGATATTGAGCAACAAGCCTTTACAACTACAGCGACCACAGTAACCACCATATAATCTTAGCTGCAGATGTAAGATCATAATTGCCATAACAAAATAATCATGTAGCAACATGATTTGAACATTGAGTCCATGATGTTGCTTAATCGGTGGTTAGCTACATGAAAAGTGCAATACTTTGAAGATAGCCGTGTGTTAGTGCAGGTTTTCAGTGAATGTATGTAAATCAAAAATCTCATCTGCATTTCCTGCAGCACATGAAAATTCTTACCAACAAAAGAGTGATCAAATTAAGATCCTACATCTGTAGCTATCGCTAAGCGCAAAAATCAGCTTACTGAGGCCACCACGTCACCCTAATTATGGATTCAGGAAATCTCTGAATACTGCAAAAACATTTCTCCACAAGAAAGAAAACACACAAGTCAACTATCTAATAACAAGCCTGTAAATCTGTCTAGTACTGCCAGAATACCTTATCTTAATAACTAATAAACTCAAGGTTTTCAAGATTTACCAGCATTTTGTACTCTCCCCTCCTTTTCCCTCTCTCGTGGTTTCTTTGCGCAGTAGATAAAACATTTATTCCATGGGAGTGAATAGGGGACCCGTGCCTGGATCCTACAATTGCTGGGCACTTGCCAGTGCATGCAATACATTTTCACATTAATGAAACGTGTAATTGTGAGGATGACTGCCCACTACCCATTAAATGGCTGGGAGATTACACATGGAGTGTTCGACTTTCTTTATTTTGATGACTGCTTTAACAACATCACCTTTGGTAAAATCAAAGCGGTGAGAAAGACAGATTATTCTGGCAGTCTTTTCTCTACATCGTTCCTCAGAAAATAACATAACTCAAAGGAAAACTAAACACTTTCTCAAGTTAATGTATTTCTTTTCATCCAGTAATAACCATTATTCCCCTCCTATGTTCGGAGCAGGAATAAATAACGAGTCAGTGATCTGCCTAGCTGCTCTCTGCCTAGCTTCTCTCTGCCTAGCTGCACTGTGCCTAGCTACTCTCTGCCTAGCTGCTCTCTGCCTAGCTGCAGTCTGTTTTGCTGCTCTCTGCCTAGCTGCTCTCTGTTTTGCTAATCTCTGCCTAGCTGCTCTCTGCCTAGCTGCTCTCTGCCTAGCTGCACTCTGCCTAGCTGCACTCTGCCTAGCTGCACTCTGTTTTGCTTATCTCTGCCTAGCTGCTCTCTGCCTAGCTGCACTCTGTTTTGCTAATCTCTGTCTTGCTGCTCTCTGCCTAGCTGCTCTCTGTTTTGCTAATCTCTGTCTTGCTGTTCTCTGCCTAGCTGCTAACTGCCTAGCTGCTCTCTGTTTTGCTAATCTCTGCCTAGCTGCTCTCTGCCTAGCTGCTCTCTGTCTTGCTAATCTCTGCCTAGCTGCTCTCTGCCTAGCTGCTAACTGCCTAGCTGCTCTCTGTTTTGCTAATCTCTGCCTAGCTGCTCTCTGCCTAGCTGCTCTCTGTTTTGGTAATCTCTGTCTTGCTGCTCTCTGCCTAGCTGCTAACTGCCTAGCTGCTCTCTGCCTAGCTGCTAACTGCCTAGCTGCTCTCTGTCTTGCTGTTCTCTGCCTAGCTGCTAACTGCCTAGCTGCTCTCTGCCTAGCTGCTCTCTGCCTAGCTGCTCTCTGTCTTGCTAATCTCTGCCTAGCTGCTCTCTGCCTAGCTGCTCTCTGCCTAGCTGCTCTCTGTCTTGCTAATCTCTGCCTAGCTGCTCTCTGCCTAGCTGCTCTCTGCCTAGCTGCTCTCTGTCTTGCTAATCTCTGTCTTGCTGCTCTCTGCCTAGCTGCTCTCTGCCCAGCTGCTGTCTGCCTTGCTGCTCTCTCTCTGCCTTGCTGCTCTCTGTCTTCCTGCATTCTGTCAGTGGCCTTGCCGCACTCCGCCTTGCTGCTCCCTGTTCCATCATAGTTCTGTAGCAGCAGTTGCCAAATACCTCCGCTTAGCCCTCCGTGCCCCTCAGAGTTATGAGAAAGGCAGTGGGTGGATAAATGATTCTCCCTCTCTGACTGAGGAGATTCCTGGAAACAGCATCAACCAGCAACTCCAGCAGCTAACTCCAAGGTCAGTAGGCAGCAGCTGTTCCGTCGATGTGGTGAAGGATAGAATGTGTTTTACTGAACCTCTTCCTCCTCATCCTGAGTCATTGTCCTCCTCCTCTTCCTCCTCAGTCCTCCTCCTCCACTTCCTCCTCCCCCTGTCATCATCCTTTTCCTCCCCAGTCCTCCTCCTCTTCCCCCTCCTCAATCCTCCACCTCCTCCTCCATCTCCTCCTACCATTCCAGTGTTAAGTGATTGTGATGCCATCTACACCTGTCTGCTGCCTCTGGCTCTGAGCCTCTACACCTGTCTGCTGCCTCTGGCTCCTAGCCTCTACACCTGTCTGCTGCCTCTGGCTTTGAGCCTCTAGACCTGTCTGCTGCCTCTGGCTCTGAGCCTCTACACCTGTGTGCTGCCTCTGGCTCCTAGCCTCTACACCTGTCTGCTGCCTCTGGCTCCTAGCCTCTACACCTGTCTGCTGCCTCTGGCTCCTAGCCTCTACACCTGTCTGCTGTCTCTGGCTCTGAGTCTCTACACCTGTCTGCTGCCTCTGGCTCCTAGCCTCTACACCTGTCTGCTGCCTCTGGCTCTGAGCCTCTACACCTGTCTGCTGTCTCTGGCTCTGAGCCTCTACACCTGTCTGCTGCCTCTGGCTCCTAGCCTCTACACCTGTCTGCTGCCTCTGGCTCCTAGCCTCTACACCTGTCTGCTGTCTCTGGCTCTGAGTCTCTACACCTGTCTGCTGCCTCTGGCTCCTAGCCTCTACACCTGTCTGCTGCCTCTGGCTCCTAGCCTCTACACCTGTCTGCTGCCTCTGGCTCCTAGCCTCTACACCTGTCTGCTGTCTCTGGCTCTGAGTCTCTACACCTGTCTGCTGCCTCTGGCTCCTAGCCTCTACACCTGTCTGCTGCCTCTGGCTCTGAGCCTCTACACCTGTCTGCTGTCTCTGGCTCTGAGCCTCTACACCTGTCTGCTGCCTCTGGCTCCTAGCCTCTACACCTGTCTGCTGCCTCTGGCTCCTAGCCTCTACACCTGTCTGCTGTCTCTGGCTCTGAGTCTCTACACCTGTCTGCTGCCTCTGGCTCCTAGCCTCTACACCTGTCTGCTGCCTCTGGCTCTGAGCCTCTACACCTGTCTGCTGTCTCTGGCTCTGAGCCTCAACACCTGTCTGCTGCCTCTGGCTCTGAGCCTCTACACCTGTCTGCTGTCTCTGGCTCTGAGCCTCTACACCTGTCTGCTGCCTCTGGCTCCTAGCCTCTACACCTGTCTACTGTCTCTGGCTCCTAGCCTCTACACCTGTCTGCTGTCTCTGGCTCTGAGCCTCTACACCTGTCTGCTGCCTCTGGCTCTGAGCCTCTACACCTGTCTGCTGCCTCTGGCTCTGAGCCTCTATACTTGTCGCCTGCCTCTATGCCTGTATTCCACACCTGTCCTCTACACCTGTCTTCTATATCTGTCCTCTACACCGGTCCTCTACACCTGTCCTCTACACCTGTCCGCGTGACCTGTCCTCTACACCTGTCTGCTGCCTCTACACCTGATTTCAACA
The DNA here is from genome assembly GCF_965601325.2 of Salmo salar. NCBI lineage: Eukaryota > Metazoa > Chordata > Actinopteri > Salmoniformes > Salmonidae > Salmo > Salmo salar. Next base: position 15,289,886 of record NC_138303.1, on the reverse strand, counting down.
CCTGTCTTAAACACCTGTCCTCAACACCTATCTTCTCTACCTGTCTTCTATACCTGTCTTCTCTACCTGTCTTCTATACCTGTCTTCTACACCTGTCTTCTACACCTGTCTTCTATACCTGTCTTCTACACCTGTTCTCTATACCTGTCCTCTACTCCTGTCCTCTACAGCTGTCCTCTACAGCTGTCCTCTACAGCTGTCTTCTACACCTTACTGCTGCAATAACACTATTATCCTCTGTTGCTCCACTAACAGAATTCCACAAAGAACAGAATGGAAACTGCTGAGAGGGTTTTGTTATTTAGGTAAATAGTGTCCTCAGCAGACTCACAGACACATCGACTAACAGACTCACAGACACATTGATTAACAGACTCACAGACACGTTGACCAACAGACTCACAGACACATCGACTAACAGACTCACAGACTCACCAACTAACAGACACAAATACTCACCAACTAACAGACACACAGACACACCGACTAACAGACACACAGACACGTTGACTAACAGACACACAGACACGTTGACTAACAGACACACAGACACACCGACTAACAGACACACAGACACACCGACTAACAGACACACAGACACACCGACTAACAGACACACAGACACACCGACTAACAGACACACAGACACACCGACTAACAGACTCAGACACATTGACTAACAGACACACAGGCACACCGACTAACAGACACACAGACACATTGACTAACAGACACACAGACACACCGACTAACAGACACACCGACCAACAGACTCACAGACACATCGACTAACAGACTCACAGACTCACCAACTAACAGACACAAATACTCACCAACTAACAGACACACAGACACGTTGACTAACAGACACACAGACACGTTGACTAACAGACACACAGACACACCGACTAACAGACACACAGACACACCGACTAACAGACACACAGACACACCGACTAACAGACACACAGACACATTGACTAACAGACACACAGACACACCGACTAACAGACTCACAGACACATTGACTAACAGACACACAGACACACCGACGAACAGACACACAGACACATTGACTAACAGACACACAGACACACCGACTAACAGACACACAGACACATTGACTAACAGACACACAGACACACCGACTAACAGACTCACAGACACATTGACTAACAGACACACCGACACACCGACTAACAGACTCACAGACACATTGACTAACAGACACACAGACACACCAACTAACAGACTCACAGACACATTGACTAACAGACACACAGACACGTTGACTAACAGACACACAGACACACCGACTAACAGACACACAGACACATTGACTAACAGACACACAGACACACCGACTAACAGACACACAGACTCACAGACACACTGACTAACAGACTCACAGACACATTGACTAACAGACTCACAGACACACCGACTAACAGACTCACAGACACATTGACTAACAGACACACAGACACACCGACTAACAGACACACAGACACATTGACTAACAGACACACAGACACACCGACTAACAGACACACAGACTCACAGACACACCGACTAATAGACTCACCGACACATTGACTAACAGACTCACAGACACATTGACTAACAGACACACAGACACACCGACTAACAGACACACAGACACATTGACTAACAGACACACAGACACACCAACTAACAGACTCACAGACACATTGACTAACAGACACACAGACACATTGACTAACAGACTCACAGACACACCGACTAACAGACACACAGACACACAGACACACAGACTAACAGACTCACAGACACATTGACTAATAGACTCACAGACACATTGACTAACAGACTCACAGACACATTGACTAACAGACTCACAGACACGTTGACTAACAGACACACAGACACACCGACTAACAGACACACAGACACACCGACTAACAGACTCACAGACACATTGACTAACAGACACACAGACACACCGACTAACAGACACACAGACACACCGACCAACAGACTCACAGACACATCGACTAACAGACTCACAGACTCACCAACTAACAGACACAAATACTCACCAACTAACAGACACACAGACACGTTGACTAACAGACACACAGACACGTTGACTAACAGACACACAGACACACCGACTAACAGACACACAGACACACCGACTAACAGACACACAGACACACCGACTAACAGACACACAGACACATTGACTAACAGACACACAGACACACCGACTAACAGACTCACAGACACATTGACTAACAGACACACAGACACACCGACTAACAGACACACAGACACATTGACTAACAGACACACAGACACACCGACTAACAGACACACAGACACATTGACTAACAGACACAAAGACACACCGACTAACAGACTCACAGACACATTGACTAACAGACACACCGACACACCGACTAACAGACTCACAGACACATTGACTAACAGACACACAGACACACCAACTAACAGACTCACAGACACATTGACTAACAGACACACAGACACGTTGACTAACAGACACACAGACACACCGACTAACAGACACACAGACACATTGACTAACAGACACACAGACACACCGACTAACAGACACACAGACTCACAGACACACTGACTAACAGACTCACAGACACATTGACTAACAGACTCACAGACACACCGACTAACAGACTCACAGACACATTGACTAACAGAGACACAGACACACCGACTAACAGACACACAGACACATTGACTAACAGACACACAGACACACCGACTAACAGACACACAGACTCACAGACACACCGACTAATAGACTCACCGACACATTGACTAACAGACTCACAGACACATTGACTAACAGACTCACATACACATTGACTAACAGACACACAGACACACCGACTAACAGACACACAGACACATTGACTAACAGACACACAGACACACCAACTAACAGACTCACAGACACATTGACTAACAGACACACAGACACATTGACTAACAGACTCACAGACACACCGACTAACAGACACACAGACACACAGACACACAGACTAACAGACTCACAGACACATTGACTAATAGACTCACAGACACATTGACTAACAGACTCACAGACACATTGACTAACAGACTCACAGACACGTTGACTAACAGACACACAGACACACCGACTAACAGACACACAGACACACCGACTAACAGACTCACAGACACATTGACTAACAGACACACAGACACACCGACTAACAGACACACAGACACACCAACTAACAGACACACGGACACATTAACTAACAGACTCACAGACACACCGACTAACAGACACACATACACACCGACTAACAGACACACATACACACCGACTAACAGACACACGGACACATTGACTAACAGACACACAGACACACCGACTAACAGACACACCGACCAACAGACTCACAGACACATCGACTAACAGACTCACAGACTCACCAACTAACAGACACAAATACTCACCAACTAACAGACACACAGACACGTTGACTAACAGACACACAGACACGTTGACTAACAGACACACAGACACGTTGACTAACAGACACACAGACACACCGACTAACAGACACACAGACACACCGACTAACAGACACACAGACACACCGACTAACAGACACACAGACACATTGACTAACAGACACACAGACACACCGACTAACAGACTCACAGACACATTGACTAACAGACACACAGACACACCGACTAACAGACAAACAGACACATTGACTAACAGACACACAGACACACCGACTAACAGACACACAGACACACCGACTAACAGACACACAGACACGTTGACTAACAGACACACAGACACACCGACTAACAGACACACAGACACATTGACTAACAGACACACAGACACACCGACTAACAGACACACAGACTCACAGACACACTGACTAACAGACTCACAGACACATTGACTAACAGACTCACAGACACACCGACTAACAGACTCACAGACACATTGACTAACAGAGACACAGACACACCGACTAACAGACACACAGACACATTGACTAACAGACACACAGACACACCGACTAACAGACACACAGACTCACAGACACACCGACTAATAGACTCACCGACACATTGACTAACAGACTCACAGACACATTGACTAACAGACTCACATACACATTGACTAACAGACACACAGACACACCGACTAACAGACACACAGACACATTGACTAACAGACACACAGACACACCAACTAACAGACTCACAGACACATTGACTAACAGACACACAGACACATTGACTAACAGACTCACAGACACACCGACTAACAGACACACAGACACACAGACACACAGACTAACAGACTCACAGACACATTGACTAATAGACTCACAGACACATTGACTAACAGACTCACAGACACATTGACTAACAGACTCACAGACACGTTGACTAACAGACACACAGACACACCGACTAACAGACACACAGACACACCGACTAACAGACTCACAGACACATTGACTAACAGACACACAGACACACCGACTAACAGACACACAGACACACCAACTAACAGACACACGGACACATTAACTAACAGACTCACAGACACACCGACTAACAGACACACATACACACCGACTAACAGACACACATACACACCGACTAACAGACACACGGACACATTGACTAACAGACACACAGACACACCGACTAACAGACACACCGACCAACAGACTCACAGACACATCGACTAACAGACTCACAGACTCACCAACTAACAGACACAAATACTCACCAACTAACAGACACACAGACACGTTGACTAACAGACACACAGACACGTTGACTAACAGACACACAGACACGTTGACTAACAGACACACAGACACACCGACTAACAGACACACAGACACACCGACTAACAGACACACAGACACACCGACTAACAGACACACAGACACATTGACTAACAGACACACAGACACACCGACTAACAGACTCACAGACACATTGACTAACAGACACACAGACACACCGACTAACAGACAAACAGACACATTGACTAACAGACACACAGACACACCGACTAACAGACACACAGACACATTAACTAACAGACACACAGACACACCGACTAACAGACTCACAGACACATTGACTAACAGACACACCGACACACCGACTAACAGACTCACAGACACATTGACTAACAGACACACAGACACACCAACTAACAGACTCACAGACACATTGACTAACAGACACACAGACACGTTGACTAACAGACACACAGACACACCGACTAACAGACACACAGACACATTGACTAACAGACACACAGACACACCGACTAACAGACACACAGACTCACAGACACACTGACTAACAGACTCACAGACACATTGACTAACAGACTCACAGACACACCGACTAACAGACTCACAGACACATTGACTAACAGACACACAGACACACCGACTAACAGACACACAGACACATTGACTAACAGACACACAGACACACCGACTAACAGACACACAGACTCACAGACACACCGACTAATAGACTCACCGACACATTGACTAACAGACTCACAGACACATTGACTAACAGACTCACATACACAATGACTAACAGACACACAGACACACCGACTAACAGACACACAGACACATTGACTAACAGACACACAGACACACCAACTAACAGACTCACAGACACATTGACTAACAGACACACAGACACATTGACTAACAGACTCACAGACACACCGACTAACAGACACACAGACACACAGACACACAGACTAACAGACTCACAGACACATTGACTAATAGACTCACAGACACATTGACTAACAGACTCACAGACACATTGACTAACAGACTCACAGACACGTTGACTAACAGACACACAGACACACCGACTAACAGACACACAGACACACCGACTAACAGACTCACAGACACATTGACTAACAGACACACAGACACACCGACTAACAGACACACAGACACACCGACTAACAGACACACGGACACATTAACTAACAGACTCACAGACACACCGACTAACAGACACACATACACACCGACTAACAGACACACATACACACCGACTAACAGACACACAGACACACAGACACACAGACACACAGACACACAGACACACAGACACACCGACTAACAGACTCACAGACACATTGACTAACAGACACACAGACACACCGACTAACAGACACAGACACACAGACACACCGACTAACAGACTCACAGACACATTGACTAACAGACACACAGACACACCGACTAACAGACACACAGACTCACCGACTAACAGACACACAGACTCACCGACTAACAGTCACACAGAGGACAGCTGATGAGAGCACCCTTACAGGTGTTTTATGTTAAATGGACCAGGCTATCACAGCAGGAAATAATCCTGTAGGAAATGTGATTTATTATGTGAATTATAATTCATGGAGATTTTTGTTGATACATTTTTTGTTAGGGCAAATCGAACAAACTACAAGTTTACAGGAAAATTCTCTGCAACAACAGAGTGATCAAATGAAGATAGTAGATCTACATTGCATTCGGAAAGTATTCAGACCCCTTGACTTTTGTTGCATTACTTCTTTATTCTAAAATTGATTAAATCATTTTTTCCCCTCACAATACACCATAATGTCAAAGCAAAAACAGGTTTTTAGAAATTTTTGCAAATACATTAAAAATATATATTTTTAACTATCACATTTTACATAAGTATTCAAACTCTTTACTCAGTACTTTGTTGAAGCACCTTTGGCAGCGATTACAGCCTTCTTGGGTATGATGCTACAAGCTTGGCACACCTGTATTTGGGGAGTTTCTCCCATTGTTCTTCGCGGATCCTCTCAAGCTCTGTCAGGTTGAATGGGGAGCGTTGCTGCACAGCTATTTTCAGGTCTCTCCAGAGTTGTTCGATCAGGTTCAAGTCCGGGCTCTGGCTGGCCCACTCAAGGACATTCAGAGACTTGTCCAGAAGCCACTCCTGCGTTGTCTTGGCTATGTTCTTAGGGTCGTTGTCCTGTTGGAAGGTGAACCTTCACCCCAGTCTGAGGTCCTGAGCGCTCTGAAGCAGGTTTTCATCAAGGATCTCTCTGTACTTTGCTCCGTTCATCTTTCCCTCAATCCTGACTAGTCTCCCAGTCCCTGCCACTGAAAAACATCCCCACAGCATGATGCTGCCACCACCATGCTTCACGTTAGGGATGGTTCCAGGTTTCCTCCATAAGTGACACTTGGCATTCAGGCCAAACAGTTCAATCTTGGTTTCATCAGACCAGAGAATCTTGCTCCTTGTCGTTTGTCCTTTAGGTGCCTTTTGGCAAACTCCAAGCAGGCTGTCATGTGCCTTTTACTGAGGAGTGACTTCCGTCTGGCCACTCTACCATAAAGGCCTGATTGGTGGAGTGCTGCAGAGATGGTTGTCCTTCTGGAAAGTTCTCCCATCTCCACAGAGGATCTCTGGAGCTCTGTCAGATGGACCATCGGGTTCTTGGTCACCTCTCTGACCAAGGCTCTTCTCCCCCGATTGCTCAGTTTGGCTAGGCGGCCAGCTCTAGGAAGAGTTTTGGTGGTTCCAAACTTCTTCCATTTAAGAGTGATGGAGGCCACTGTGTTCTTTGGGACCTTCAATGCAGCAGACATTTTTTGGTACCCTTCTCCAGATCTGTGCCTCGACACAATCCTGTCTCTGAGTTCTACGGACAATTCCTTCGACCTCGTCGCTTGGTTTTTGCTCTGACATGCACTGTCAACTGTGGGATCTTATATAGACAGGTGTGTGCCTTTCCAATCTAGAAAAAATAAACGCACACCTTTAAAGGCGAGGTGCTGGCTAGCGGAGTAGAACACTAGAAAATAAAGGAAAGCCGCACACTCTAAGAGCTCAGATGCAAAAATGTAATAACCAACGTTTCGACAGCGAAGCTGTCTTCATCAGGGTATCATCAAACACTGCGAGATGAGTCATTTATATAGTGTCAAGAGACACACAGGTGTTTGTAATCATGGCCAAGTATGGCCTAATATCATTGGTTAACTCAAATATTAAAAAAATGGCATACAAAGAACATACAAAAAGACAAACAAATGGATAGCATACGATCATAGCATTTGTAGTCTAAAATGTATCTAACAAACAATTACAATGGCAAAATCACAATTATCACAAGAATGGCTTCAGATCAAAGTCTATGTTGAGACCGAAGGGAGCAAGGGTCTTTAAATTAAAGATCCAGGCAGCCTCTCGTTTTAACAATAAATTATCAAGGTCACCCCCTCTCCTCGGGAGGGTGACATGTTTGTTAGATACATTTTAGACTACAAATGCTATGATCGTATGCTATCCATTTGTTTGTCTTTTTGTATGTTCTTTGTATGCCATTTTTTTAAATATTTGAGTTAACCAATGATATTAGGCCATACTTGGCCATGATTACAAACAACTGTGTGTCTCTTGACACTATATAAATGACTCATCTCGCAGTGTTTGATGATACCCTGATGAAGACAGCTTTGCTGTCGAAACGTTGGTTATTACATTTTTGCATCTGAGCTCTTAGAGTGTGCGGCTTTCCTTTATTTTCTAGTGTGCCTTTCCAAATCATGTCCAATCAATTTAATTTACCACAGGTTGACTCCAATAAAGTTGTAGAAACATCTCAAGGATGATCAATGGAAACAGGATGCACCTGAGCTCCATTTCGAGTCTCATAGTAAACGGTCTGAATACTTATGTAAATAAGATATAAAATATTTACATTTGCTAAAATGTCTAAACCTGTTTTCACTTTGTCATTATGGGGTATTGTGTTGTTATTATGGGGTATTGTGATGTCATTATGGGGTATTGTGTTTAGATTGACGAGGAAACAAATTAATTTAATCAATTTTAGAATAAGGCTGTAAAGTAACAAAATTTGAAAAAAAATCTGGGAGTCTGAATACTTTCCGAATGCGGCAGCCTGTTGATCAATGTTAATTGTCTTTACTCTGGGGGTGAACGTTTCTGGAAAGGAAGCTCACTGCATGTAAAAATATTGTAATAAAACTAATCTCTGGTGAGCGGAAGGATCCAGAACCACATACTCATGTGCTAATATTTGTATTTTGGCCCTATGGGAGGCCACACTGCTTTCATGTTCCTTTTCTACCGAGCCTCTCCCCAACCCTCAGTAGTGCTGTCTCATCTCAATGCTGAGAATATTAATGGAACAGACTAGAGAGGGGGAGAGGGAGAGAGAGAGAGAGAGAGAGGGGACCATAAAGAAGAGTCCCCTCTGCTAGCTCGTCCTGAGGCTCAATTCACTACCCACTACCCATAAAGCCTCAGGACAGTACTCAGGAAATCTGGCCCAACCAAATTATCAATAGGAAAACATTTAAATATTTCAACTATTGGAAAGAAACCGCAAAAAATCTAAGTGAACTTCAATGATATTTGGCTCTAAACAGACAGTTCATAGTGGCAGACTATCTGGACACTGTGAATGATAGAAACTGAGGAAAACACTAACTAGGTACAGACGCAGAAGGCACAGCCTGGCCATAGAGCCTGGCACAGCCTGGCATAGCCTGGCCTCTCTGGGCAAACCTGGCTGCCTAGAGAGGACAGGCTGGGCTCATTCTGCCCCCTGGAAGAGCTGTATTTTCTGTCCAACTGTGACAGATATTCGGACATAAGAACCAAATTCTTGCCCAAAATTATAAAACAATACGATGAATTTGAAAACCTAAAGGATGAAGACAGACTGAAGTGCATACTTGGTGAAATAACAAATGGCGGTGTTTTAGCAGCTAAATTTGTGGCCTCCTGCCGCAACCTGAGGGACAGCCATTGAGAAGTATAGTTTGATAATTCATATTATTTTTCATTATTTCCCTCAGATTACACAGACCCACAATGAATTTGAAAAACAAATCCAATTTTGATAAACTCCCATATCTATTGGGTGCAATACCACAGTGTGCCATCACATCATCGAGAGTGTTGCCACGAGAAAAGGGCAACCAGTGAAGAACCAACGGCATTGTAAATACAACCCATATTTATGTTTATTTATTTTCCCTCTTGTACTTTAACTATTTGCACATCATTACAACAGTGTATATATACATAATATGACATTTGTAATGTCTTTATTCATTTGGATCTTCTATGCGTATAATGTTTACTGTTAATTCTTATTGTTTATTTCTCTTTTGTTTATTATCTACTTCACTTTCTTTGGCAATGTTAACATATGTTTCCCATGCCAATAAAGCCCTTTCAATTGAATTGAGAGACAGACAGACAGGCAGACAGACAGGCAGACAGACAGACAGACAGACAGACAGACAGACAGACAGACAGACAGACAGACAGACAGACAGACAGACAGACAGACAGACAGACAGACAGACAGACAGACAGACAGACAGACAGACAGACAGAGAGTGTCTGTGAAGAAGAGAGAATACTGGTTTTCTTTGTATACTAAGGAGCTGAATGTATTCATAGCATTTAGGATTATAAAACTGCCATTATGCAAGAGAATGACAGAGGGATGGAGAGAAATGGAGGAGGGGGAGGCTGCTGCCTTTGTGACCCCCAGCAGATCTAAAGGCTGTCCAGATTGCTTGGGGCAGTGGTGTGTGTTTGGGAGGGCGGTGTGACAAAATAGACGAGACGCAAATGTAATCAGGCGACGGACACCAAGATAATGTGATTGACGCGAACAACCCTGGCCATTCATCTGTTTTCTTACCGCGGCTGCTTTCTTACGGCAATATCGTTTTTATTATTTATATAATTTCCCAACGTCTGAATCCATTACCTGTGCCAGAGGTTCTTCTGGGTGAATGTTGCTCCCACTCTGCATACAGTTCAGATGTTGAATATGTACTGGGGTTCCTTTCAATTTACCAACATACAAAAGGCATTCAAATTCAAATCGTGTCATGACTAGCTGCTTTGGTTAAGAATTGTGTTTTGGGGGTTCTGGTAGGACAGGAGGGGGCCTGGGGGATATATAATGAAAAGATTGAGAGTGAAGGCTATACGTGCCCCTGCTAGTGTATAATGTCCATTCAGCTTCACTCTGGCAGCAAGGCCTCAACACCCTTTACGACTATGCAGTTTCTGCTCACGTAAACATACATCAAATCACCTATATCCTGTAAACACATATCAAATCACCTATATCCTGTAAACACATATCAAATCACCTATATCCTGTAAACACATATCAAATCACCTATATCCTGTAAACATACATCAAATCACCTATATCCTGTAAACATACATCAAATCACCTATATCCTGTCAACACACATTAAATCACCTATATCCTGTAAACACACATCAAATCACCTATATCCTGTTAACATACATCAAATCACCTATATTCTGTAAACACACATCAAATCACCTATATCCTGTAAACATACATCAAATCACCTGTATCCTGTTAAGTGGAACACCAGATGACGTATATAATCTGTATCTTCTTCAGTGTGAACTGACCGACAAAATAACAGTGATGGTGATTAATCACCATCAATAATAAGGGTTGATAGATGTTAACACTGTTAGAACAGAGATGTTAATCACCATCAATAATAAGGGTGGATAGATGTTAACACTGTTAGAACAGAGATGTTAATCACCATCAATAACAAGGGTGGATAGATGTTAACACTGTTAGAACAGAGATGTTAATCACCATCAATAATAAGGGTTGATAGATGTTAACACTGTTAGAACAGAGATGTTAATCACCATCAATAATAAGGGTTGATAGATGTTAACACTGTTAGAACAGAGATGTTAATCACCATCAATAACAAGGGTGGATAGATGTTAACACTGTTAGAACAGAGATGTTAATCACCATCAATAATAAGGGTTGATAGATGTTAACACTGTTAGAACAGAGATGTTAATCACCATCAATAATAAGGGTGGATAGATGTTAACACTGTTAGAACAGAGATGTTAATCACCATCAATAACAAGGGTGGATAGATGTTAACACTGTTAGAACAGAGATGTTAATCACCATCAATAACAAGGGTTGATAGATGTTAACACTGTTAGAACAGAGATGTTAATCACCATCAATAATAAGGGTTGATAGATGTTAACACTGTTAGAACAGAGATGTTAACATCTATCAATCCTTGTTATTGACAGGCTGACTGTCACGGCAACTATTATTATGTCCGTTGAGATAAGCGCTCATTCCCTGCGATGGATACAGCAGAAATTGAGCTAGATACAGTGATTCATAACCAGCGCAGCAGGGGACCTATTGTACACTATGGTGTGTGTTTGTGTGTGCGTGTGTATACCATTGCACGTGTGAGTGATGTGTTGTCGAAGCAAGATATGTATGCTGTCCATCCACTTTATTTCCATTGAAACGAACAGTGAGTTGATGTGTCCCCATTCTGTCAATGTACGGAATAGCGTCATTCCTGAGTGCTTAGAAACAGGATGGAGGATGGAAAGTAACTTGGAGGTTAAGCTCTGGCAACGTCTGTGGCTATTTTCTGCCCTCCAATCCAACCACATACTATGTACCATCTCAGCCCCTTATATATCTTTCACCTAGTTGGCTGTGCTCAGTGAGAAAGAGTTGGAAACAGAGACATTCTCAGTGGGTAACAATTTCTCTCTCCCGCTCTCTCTCTCTCTCCCATTCTCTCTCTCTCCCACTCTATTTCTTTCTCTCTCTCTGTCCCGTTCTCTCTCTCTGTCCCGTTCTCTCTCTCTCTCTCTCTCTATCTGTCCCCCTCACGCTCTGGCTGGGGAACACTGGACCACTCACACAGACCAAGCCGCTCCTCAAGGAAGCACACACACACACACACACACACACACACACACACACACACACACACACACACACACACACACACACACACACACACACACACACACACACACACACACACACACACACACACACAGTTAAAGTTGGAAGGTAACATACACCTGTCGTGTCTTTGGCTATGCCGGAATAAGTGATATGACATGCTATTCTATAAAATAATGTATCTGTAATTAATATTACCTGATTAAGCTAATCAGGTGAATGTAATTAAATAGAAAGTTGGGGCACCACAAAATAATGTTTATAGAGCTTTTATCTTCCGAATAAACTCTTAAAGACTTAGTAATCTTTTGCATCAATAGCAGTCAATATTTAAATTCTTGGTTATCTTCACGAACCCTGGCTAACAAGTTGAATCAGCAATACAACATTTGGTTTAATTATTTATTTACTAAATACCTAAATAATCACACAGAATGGATCATACATTGATTCCAAATTATGTCATAAAGAAAACGTCCATTGGTGGACGGAACAGATATGACGTCTGGTTACACAAAGAGAGGGGGTTGGGTTTGAGTGAAAGAGCGGGAAGACTGAGTAACAAAGGGAGAAGCTGTGCTATCATAAATACAGAATCTTATGCATTCTAAATAACCGCCCATTTGAAAAAGGAGAATGCAATAAATATTTACTCTGAGCTGTGCTTCAGATAGATTGGTCATCGATGGAAGGCCGATTTGTCCTTTATGGATCTCTGGTCCTCTGAAGAATGTCTAGTGCTGAACTGGAGCTTGGTAGAATGGATACTCTGTCCGTCCTCCAGTTTAGTGACTGCTGCTAACTCAACGGCTAGGAGGTATCACTTCTGGAGTGAATAAGAGTTCAAGTTCATACCAAGTTGCCATACATTTAAGCTCATGCTATATTCTGGCTGGTATAGTAAATTCATCCTTCCGGGGTGTAGGTCGTCACCTTCACATTGAAATTCGATGCTAATTTTATTAGGTTCTTGTCTTAGGTTGGCTTAGTTCTGTAGGTGGTCTTTGTCCTTTCACACGTCCTTGGAACAGCTTATTATCTGAGCTCTTTTAACGTAGGACTGTCGCCCTAACGTCCTCGGAACAGAAAGTTACATTTTCATCAAGGGCTTTATATAGGAGGGGAGAGAAGGGCGTGTTTCATAATATATAACCACTGTCTCTTCACATGAGCGGGGCCACTGAGTGAGCAGAGCTTTAACCTTATGAAAACCCAATTTTCTCATTTGGAAGCTAAAATTACATTTCATCTTTTCACAAATAGTTTCATATTTAAACATTTAAATTGCACAACAATTTCATGTGAATCTGATACCTAGAATGTGTAGACTTTCCAAGATACAGTTTATGTCATCCAGTCATCAGTAATAATGTCTCAGACGCCAACTGATCTGGCATCATATTCATTAAGTACCAATGCATATTTTCAACTGGTTGGATTACAGAAATATGGTTCCTTTCCCCCACCTTTTGATGTTCCCAAACTCTCTATGTTTAACAAAGGCTTTTCAAGAGTCCTTCTGTAGAGTCAAGAGAGAGGAAAGGGAGAAAGGTATTTATGGGGGGGGTCATAAACCTCACCCACAAGCCAACGTCATGACACACCTTAGCCAAATACATTTAAACTCAGTTTTTCACAATTCCTGACAATTTAATCCTAGTAAAAAATCCCTGTTTTAGGCAAGTTACGATCACCACCTTTTTTTTAAGAATGTGAAATGTCAGAATAATAGTAGAGAGAATTATTTATTATTTTATTTATTTCATCACATTCCCAGTGGGTCAGAAGTTTACATACACTCAATTAGTATTTGGTAGCATTGACTTTAAATTGTTTAACTTGGGTCAAACGTTTCGGGTTGCCTTCCAAAAGCTTCCCACAATAAGTTGGGTGAATTTTGGCCCATTCCTCCTGACAGAGCTGGTGTAACAGAGTCAGGTTTGTAGGCCTCCATGCTCGCACACACCTTTTCAGTTCAACCCACACATTTTCTATAGGAATGAGGTCAGGGCTTTGTGATGGCAACCCCAATACCTTGACTTTGTCCTTAAGCCATTTTGCCACAACTTTGGAAGTATGCTTGGGGTCATTGTCCATTTGGAAGACCCATTTGCGACCAAGCTTTAACTTCCTGACTGATGTCTTGAGATGTTGCTTCAATATATCCACATAATTTCCATCCTCATGATGCCATCTATTTTGTGAAGCGCACCAGTCCCTCCTGCAGCAAAGCACCCCACAACATGATGCTGCCACCCCCGTGCTTCACGGTTGGGATGTTGTTCTTCGGCTTGCAAGCCTCCCCCTTTTTCCTCCAAACATAATGATGGTCATTATGACCAAACAGTTCTATTTTTGTTTCATCAGACTAGAGGACATTTCTCCAAAAAGTACAATCTTTGTCCCCATGTGCAATTGCAAGCCGTAGTCTGACTTTTTATGCCGGTTTTGGAGCAGTGGCTTCTTCCTTGCTGAGGGGCCTTTCAGGTTATGTCGATATAGGACGCATTTTACTTTGAATATTGATACTTTTGTACCTGTTTCCTCCAGCATCTTCACAAGGTCCTTTGCTGTTGTTCTGGGATTGATTTGCAATTTTCGCACCAAAGTACGTTCATCTCTAGGAGACAGAATGCTTATCCTTCCTGAGCAGTAGGATGGCTGCGTGGTCCCATGGTGTTAATTCTTGCGTACTATTGTTTGTACAGATGAACGTGGTACCTTCAGGCGTTTGGAAATTGCTCCCAAGGATGTACCAGACTTGTGGAGGTCTACAATTTTTTTCTGAGGTCTTGGCTGATTTATTTGGATTTTCCCATGATGTCAAGCAAAGAGCCACTGAGTTTGAAGGTAGGCCTTGAAATACATCCACAGGTACACCTCCAATTGACTGAAATGATGTCAATTAGCCTATCAGAAGCTTCTAAAGCCATTACATAATTTTCTGGAATTTTCCAAGCTTTTTAAAGGCATAGTCAACTTAGTGTATGCAAACTTCTGACCCACTGGAATTGTGATACAGTGAATTATAAGTGAAATAATCTGTCTGTCAACAATTGTTGGAAAAATGACTTGTGTCATGCACAAAGTAGATGTCCTAACCGACTCTTGCCAAAACTATAGTTTGTTAACAAGAAATGTGTGGAGTGGTTGAAAAACGAGTTTTAATGACTCCAACCTAAGTGTATGTAAACGTCCGATCGATACATACATACATACATACATACATACATACATACATACATACATACATACATACATACATACATACATACATACATACATACATACATACAGAGACAGACAGAGACAGACAGACGGATGTGCAAGAACAATGTCATAGGCTAATATGGCTAAGCCTCGAACAGGCAGGTATAACCTTGGCACTGATTGACCTGATATGAAATAACAACTCATTGTCTCTTTCTAGCTGTCTACACCTCACTGTGTTTCTCCACCACTGGTTCCAGGCATGGCTCTCTGATCGTGAGGTGAGGCAGTTTCCTGTGAAGCCTCCAGAGACGGACCAGGCATCCCAGATGACAATCACTCATAGCAACACCATGGCAACACCACAGCCCTACAGCAACGTGGCTTGAAGAGACTGGAGAGTGAGAATTTCTTACAGACTTACATATCCACACAGATCGAGGCAAGATAAAAAGGAAAGGACTGATACAGTCTGCTATTACAGTACATGCGCCATACGTTTGCTGTGTGTATAATCTGTCTCTTCTCATATATCGCTGCTTGATCACATCTAATCTATTTCTCTCCTTCTGAAGAGCCACTTGATAGGACGGCATCCTGCTACCACGGTACAGGAAACAGAGGGCAACAACCAAGGGCTCTCTGTCTCTCTCTCTCTCTCTCTCTCTGTCCGTTCGTCTGAGTACTCCGAGGTCAATTCTCGCTCTCAGCAGGTACTCCTGAGATTAAATGGAAACGCCAATTCACACTGTCACTGTGCAATCACCAGGCAAGGAATTGACAACGCACCCAGGCATGCACACAATGTCCACGCACGCACACACACACACACACAGGACTGCTGCACCAACAATCAAGGAATAAAAATGCATCAGTCAGATTGGATTTCCAGCTCCCACACAGTGAAGAGATGAGACAGGAGAGGCCTGTCAGCTCGTGTTAAACACCACTTGCTGAAGCTCAGTGTTTGGCAAAGAGTAGAAAGCCCAGCTAGATTTCCCATAGGCTAAAGCTGCTGCCATGTCTGCTGGCTTGGCCTGAAAACAGCTGTTACTTTCTTCAGCACAAACTTGGGTTTTACATAAGTTAAAGTGGTCCTGAAGAGGGAACATTCTGTTTGTAAGAATCCCATATGGGTTGGTGCTGTAGGAATCTCATATGGGTTAATGCTGTATGAATCTCATATGGGTTAATGCTGTATGAATCTCATATGGGTTAATGCTGCATGAATCTCATATGAGTTAATGCTGCATGAATCTCATATGGGTTAATGCTGCATGAATCTCATATGAGTTAATGCTGTAGGAATCTCATATGGGTTAATGCTGTAGGAATCTCATATGGGTTGATGCTGTAGGAATCTCATATGGGTTAATGCTGCAGGAATCTCATATAGGTTAATGCTCTAGGAATCTCATATGGGTTGGTGCTGTAGGAATCTCATATGGGTTGGTGCTGTAGGAATCTCATATGGGCTAATGCTGTAGGAATCTCATATGGGTTAATGCTGTATGAATCTCATATTGGTTATTGCTGTATGAATCTCATATTGGTTATTGTTGTAGGAATCTCATATTGGTTATTGCTGTAGGAATCTCATATGGGCTAATGCTGTAAGAATCTCATATGGGTTAATGCTGTATGAATCTCATATGGGTTAATGCTGTATGAATCTCATATGGGTTAATGCTGCATGAATCTCACATGAGTTAATGCTGTAGGAATCTCATGGGTTAATGCTGTAGGAATCTTATATGGGTTAACGCTGTAGGAATCTCATATGGGTTAAAGCTGTATGAATCTCATATGGGTTAATGCTGTATGAATCTCATATGGGTTAATGCTGTAGGAATCTCATATGGATTAATGCTGTATGAATCTCATATTGGTTATTGCTGTATGAATCTCATATTGGTTATTGCTGTAGGAATCTCATATGGGTTAATGCTGTAGGAATATCATATGGGTTAATGCTGTATGAATCTCATATTGGTTATTGCTGTAGGAATCTCATATGGGTTAATGCTGCATGAATCTCATGTGGGTTAATGCTGTAGGAATCTCATATGGGTTAATGCTGCATGAATCTCATATGGGCTAATGCTGTATGAATCTCATATGGGTTAATGCTGTATGAATCTCATATTGGTTATTGCTGTATGAATCTAATATGGGTTATTGCTGTATGAATCTCATATGGGTTAATGCTGTAGGAATTTCATATGGGTTAATGATGCAAGCACAAACACACACACACACACACACACACACACACACACACACACACACACACACACACACACACACACACACACACACACACACACACACACACACACACACACACACACACACACACACACACACACACACACACACAAACAGACAAATTCACATACAGTACATACACTCTTAGAAAAAAAGGTTCCAAAAGGGTTCTTCGCTTTCCCCATAGGAGAACCATTTTTGTTTCCAGGTAGAACACTTTAGGGTTCCATGTAGAAACCTCTGTGGAAAGGGTTCTACATGGAACCCGAAATGGTACTACCTGAAACCAAACGTTTTTTTTTAAAGGGTTCTCCTTTGGGGACAGCTGAAAAACCCATTTAGGTTCTAGATAGTAACACACACACACACACACACACACACACACACACACACACACACACACACACACACACACACACACACACACACACACACACACACACACATTAATGCACACACATTTGTAAGTACACACAAAGATGAGCACAAACACGCACGAGCGCCGCATACACACACGCACATACGCCGCGCACACACACACACGTATACACACGTACACACGTACACATGCAAAGACGCACACGCAAAGACACGCGAACGCATGCCTTGCCTCTGTGGTCAGTTGACATTCTCTCACCAATTGAATTGAAAATGTGAGAATAAAGATGAACGATCACAGCAGGACGAGGTTATGATTTATGATAAATGAGAGGAACTAAACGAACATTCTATACGTGTTTGTGTTTGACTGTACAACCAAACACAGTGCAACGTCTTTTGGTACTGTGTGATGAGAAAAATGTCAACAAAAACATTTGCCAGACCTGAGTATTTGGAGCATGTGTGTGTGTGTGTGTGTGTGTGTCACAGTAGGTTTGTG
The DNA here is from genome assembly GCF_965601325.2 of Salmo salar. NCBI lineage: Eukaryota > Metazoa > Chordata > Actinopteri > Salmoniformes > Salmonidae > Salmo > Salmo salar. The sequence goes on along the minus strand of NC_138303.1, from coordinate 15,270,588 downwards.
GAACCTTAATAGGGGAGGATGGGCTCGTGGTAATGGCTGGAGCAGAATAGGTGGAATAGTATCAAATACATCATATACATTGTTTTCATAAAAAAAAAAAAAAATGTGTTCAGTTCCAGCCATTATTTTGAGCCGTCCTCTCCTCAGCAGCTTCCATTGGTGTGTGTGTGTTCTCTCCTCTTCTCATTGAAACTACACTAGTACCTTACTGTCTCTATGGACAACAGGTGTTACTCTAATACCTTACTGTCTCTATGGACAACAGGTGTTACCTTACTGTCTCTATGGACAACAGGTGTTACTCTAATACCTTACTGTCTCTATGGACAACAGGTGTTACACTAATACCTTACTGTCTCTATGGACAACAGGTGTTACCTTACTGTCTCTATAGACAACAGGTGTTACACAAATACCGTACTGTCTCTATAGACAACAGGTGTTACCTTACTGTCTCTATGGACAACAGGTGTTACCTTACTGTCTCTATGGACAACAGGTGTTACCTTACTGTCTCTATGGACAACAGGTGTTACCTTACTGTCTCTATGGACAACAGGTGTTACCTTACTGTCTCTATGGACAACAGGTGTTACCTTACTGTCTCTATGGACAACAGGTGTTACACTAATACCGTACTGTCTCTATGGACAACAGGTGTTACCTTATTGTCTCTATGGACAACAGGTGTACACTAATACCTTACTGTCTCTATGGACAACAGGTGTTACACTAATACCTTACTGTCTCTATGGACAACAGGTGTTACCTTACTGTCTCTATGGACAACAGGTGTTACACTAATACCTTACTGTCTCTATGGACAACAGGTGTTACCTTACTGTCTCTATGGACAACATGTGTTACCTTACTGTCTCTATGGACAACAGGTGTTAGCTTACTGTCTCTATGGACAACAGGTGTTACCTTACTGTCTCTATGGACAACAGGTGTTACACTAATACCTTACTGTCTCTATGGACAACAGGTGTTACCTTACTGTCTCTATGGACAACAGGTGTTACCTTACTGTCTCTATGGACAACAGGTGTTACTCTAATACCTTACTGTCTCTATGGACAACATGTGTTACCTTACTGTCTCTATAGACAACAGGTGTTACACTAATACCGTACTGTCTCTATAGACAACAGGTGTTACCTTACTGTCTCTATGGACAACAGGTGTTACCTTACTGTCTCTATGGACAACAGGTGTTACCTTACTGTCTCTATGGACAACAGGTGTTACCTTACTGTCTCTATGGACAATAGGTGTTACACTAATACCGTACTGTCTCTATGGACAACAGGTGTTACCTTATTGTCTCTATGGACAACAGGTGTACACTAATACCTTACTGTCTCTATGGACAACAGGTGTTACACTAATACCTTACTGTCTCTATGGACAACAGGTGTTACCTTACTGTCTCTATGGACAACAGGTGTTACACTAATACCTTACTGTCTCTATGGACAACAGGTGTTAGCTTACTGTCTCTATGGACAACAGGTGTTACCTTACTGTCTCTATGGACAACAGGTGTTACACTAATACCTTACTGTCTCTATGGACAACAGGTGTTACCTTACTGTCTCTATGGACAACAGGTGTTACACTAATACCGTACTGTCTCTATGGACAACAGGTGTTACCTTACTGTCTCTATGGACAACAGGTGTTACCTTACTGTCTCTATGGACAACAGGTGTTACCTTACTGTCTCTATGGACAACAGGTGTTTCCTTACTGTCTCTATGGACAACAGGTGTTACACTAATACCTTACTGTCTCTATGGACAACAGGTGTTACCTTACTGTCTCTATGGACGACAGGTGTTACACTAATACCTTACTGTCTCTATAGACAACAGGTGTTACCTTACTGTCTCTATGGACAACAGGTGTACACTAATACCTTACTGTCTCTATGGACAACAGGTGTTACTGTCACGGAATTCTAGGACCAGTGGAGATGAGGAATCAGGCGCAGGAGACAGAGGCCCGGAGCAACATTGTTTTAATGCCACGGTAAACAAAACACAATAGCCGAAAGGCACAGGGCGCTTAAATAGGTCCGCCCGGGAAACACATTTCCAAAAGAAAACACGAAGAAAAGCGCACGGGGCGCAGCCCGGCAATAAATTGTGCACAGGCCAGCGATACAGGCCAAACACACAACTGTCCTGAGTGGACAATAAACAATCCCGCACGAGAACGAAGGTTCCGGAACTCCAATTTGAGCAGCAGCAGCTGGAAATTAGCTCCTACAAATATTGAAATTTACATGGTTTTTAGAGTGAAGTACATCGGAAAAAAGCTAAAGAAAACTGCAAGACTGAAGAGGAGAAAAAACAAGCAACAAACAAAGAAGATAGGCTTTTGAAAAATAACTATTTTTCATATAATTGTAGTTATCTTAGCTAGCTGAATTGTTTACCAGTTGCTAAGCAGTTGCTAGGGACTCTTTTGGAAGAAGCTAGCTAGCTAACGAAGAACAACAAAGAATATCTAGTTTACAGAAGAAAAGAAAGAGAAAATCAGGACAGAAGAAAAAGGATATCAAAGTGAAACAGTTCTCTAAAGACACAAGAGACAATAATACAAGAAACAACACTTCTGTAGCTTGTCAACTATGTGTCTGTCTATCCCTGTTCTCTCCCCTCTGCACAGGCCATACAAACGCTTCACACCGCGTGGCCGCTGCCACTCTAACCTGGTGGTCCCAGCGCGCACGACCCACGTGGAGTTCCAGGTCTCCGGCAGCCTCTGGAACTGCCGGTCTGCAGCCAACAAGGCTGAGTTCATCTCAGCCTATGCTACCCTCCAGTCCCTAGACTTCCTGGCGCTGACGGAAACATGGATTACCACAGATAACACTGCTACTCCTACTGCTCTCTCTTCGTCTGCCCACGTGTTCTCGCATACCCCTAGAGCATCGAGCCAGCGGGGTGGTGGCACTGGAATCCTCATCTCTCCCAAGTGGACATTCTCTCTTTCTCCCCTGACCCATCTGTCTATCTCCTCATTTGAATTCCATGCTGTCACAGTTATCAGCCCTTTCAAGCTTAACATCCTTATCATTTATCGCCCTCCAGGTTCCCTTGGAGAGTTCATCAATGAGCTTGGCGCCTTGATAAGTTCCTTTCCTGAAGATGGCTCACCTCTCACAGTTCTGGGTGACTTTAACCTCCCCACGTCTACCTTTGACTCATTCCTCTCTGCCTCCTTCTTTCCACTCCTCTCCTCTTTTGACCTCACCCTCTCACCTTCCCCCCCTACTCACAAGGCAGGCAATACGCTTGACCTCATCTTTACTAGATGCTGTTCTTCCACTAATCTCATTGCAACTCCCCTCCAAATCTCCGACCACTACCTTGTATCCTTTTCCCTCTTGCTCTCATCCAACACTTCTCACTCTGCCCCTACTCGGATGGTATTGCGCCGTCCCAACCTTCGCTCTCTCTCTCCCGCTACTCTCTCCTCTTCCATCCTATCATCTCTTCCCTCTGCTCAAACCTTCTCCAACCTATCTCCTGATTCTGCCTCCTCAACCCTCCTCTCCTCCCTTTCTGCATCCTTTGATTTTCTCTGTCCCCTATCCTCCAGGCCGGCTCGGTCCTCCCCTCCTGCTCCGTGGCTCGACGACTCACTACGAGCTCACAGAACAGGGCTCCGGGCAGCCGAGCGGAAATGGAGGAAAACTCGCCTCCCTGCGGACCTGGCATCCTTTCACTCCCTCCTCTCTACATTCTCCTCTTCCGTCTCTGCTGCTAAAGCCACTTTCTACCACTCTAAATTCCAAGCATCTGCCTCTAACCCTAGGAAGCTCTTTGCTACCTTCTCCTCCCTCCTGAATCCTGCTCCCCCTCCGCCCCCCTCCTCCCTCTCTGCGGATGACTTCGTCAACCATTTTGAAAAGAAGGTTGACGATATCCGATCCTCGTTTGCTAAGTCAAACGACACCGCTGGTCCTGCTCACACTGCCCTACCCTGTGCTTTGACCTCTTTCTCCCCTCTCTTTCCAGATGAAATCTCGCGTCTTGTGACGGCCGGCCGCCCAACAACCTGCCCACTTGACCCTATCCCCTCCTCTCTTCTCCAGACCATTTCCGGAGACCTTCTCCCCTACCTCACCTCGCTCATCAACTCATCCTTGGCCGCTGGCTACGTCCCTTCCGTCTTCAAGAGAGCGAGAGTTGCACCCCTTCTGAAAAAACCTACACTCGATCCCTCCGATGTCAACAACTACAGACCAGTATCCCTTCTTTCTTTTCTCTCCAAAACTCTTGAACGTGCCGTCCTTGGCCAGCTCTCCTGCTATCTCTCTCAGAATGACCTTCTTGATCCTAATCAGTCAGGTTTCAAGACTGGGCATTCAACTGAGACTGCTCTTCTCTGTGTCACGGAGGCTCTCCGCACTGCTAAAGCTAACTCTCTCTCCTCTGCTCTCATCCTTCTAGACCTATCTGCTGCCTTTGATACTGTGAACCATCAGATCCTCCTCTCCACCCTCTCCGAGTTGGGCATCTCCGGCGCGGCCCACGTTTGGATTGCGTCCTACCTGACAGGTCGCTCCTACCAGGTGGCGTGGCGAGAATCTGTCTCCGCACCATGCGCTCTCACCACTGGTGTCCCCCAGGGCTCTGTTCTATGTCCTCTCCTATTCTCGCTATACACCAAGTCACTTGGCTCTGTCATATCCTCACATGGTCTCTCCTATCATTGCTATGCAGACGACACACAATTAATCTTCTCCTTTCCCCCTTCTGATAACCAGGCGGCGAATCGCATCTCTGCATGTCTGTCAGACATATCAGTGTGGATGACGGATCACCACCTCAAGCTAAACCTCGGCAAGACGGAGCTGCTCTTCCTCCCGGGGAAGGACTGCCCGTTCCATGATCTCGCCATCACGGTTGACAACTCCCTTGTGTCCTCCTCCCAGAGTGCTAAGAACCTTGGCATGATCCTGGACAACACCCTGTCGTTCTCCACTAACATCAAGGCGGTGACCCGATCCTGTAGGTTCATGCTCTACAACATTCGCAGAGTACGACCCTGCCTCACACAGGAAGCGGCGTAGGTCCTAATCCAGGCACTTGTCATCTCCAGACTGGATTACTGCAACTCGCTGTTGGCTGGGCTCCCTGCCTGTGCCATTAAACCCCTACAACTCATCCAGAACGCCGCAGCCCGTCTGGTGTTCAACCTTCCCAAGTTCTCTCACGTCACCCCGCTCCTCCGCTCTCTCCACTGGCTTCCAGTTGAAGCTCGCATCCGCTACAAGACCATGGTGATTGCCTACGGAGCTGTGAAGGGAACGGCACCTCCATACCTTCAGGCTCTGATCAGGCCCTACACCCAAACAAGGGCACTGCGTTCATCCACCTCTGGCCTGCTGGCCCCCCTACCTCTGAGGAAGCACAGTTCCCGCTCAGCCCAGTCAAAACTGTTCGCTGCTCTGGCACCCCAATGGTGGAACAAGCTCCCTCACGACGCCAGGACAGCGGAGTCAATCACCACCTTCCGGAGACACCTGAAACCCCACCTCTTTAAGGAATACCTAGGATAGGATAAAGTAATCCTTCTAACCCACCCCCCCCCCCCTTAAAAGATTTAGATGCACTATTGTAAAGTGGTTGTTCCACTGGATATCATAAGGTGAATGCACCAATTTGTAAGTCGCTCTGGATAAGAGCGTCTGCTAAATGACTTAAATGTAATGATGTAAATGAGAACCCCAACTGAAAATACACACTAAATAACCCCCCACTAATGACAGACACGAAACAGGTGCGGGATAGACAGACAAAACCAAAAGACACAGAAACATAAATCGGTGGCAGCTAATAGGCCGGCGACGACGACTGCCAAGCGCCGCCCGACCGAGGAGGGGCGCCACCTTCGTTGGATACTGTGACAGTTACCTTACTGTCTCTTTGGACAACAGGTGTTACCTTACTGTCTCTATGGACAACAGGTGTTACAGTAATACCTTACTGTCTCCATGGAAAACAGGTGTACACTAATACCTTACTGTCTCTATGGACAACAGGTGTTACCTTACTGTCTCTATGGACAACAGGTGTTACCTTACTGTCTCTATGGACAACATGTGTTACATTACTGTCTCTATGGACAACAGGTGTTACCTTACTGTCTCTATGGACAATAGGTGTACACTAATACCTTACTGTCTCTATAGACAACAGGTGTTACCTTACTGTCTCTATGGACAACAGGTGTTACCTTACTGTCTCTATGGACAACATGTGTTACCTTACTGTCTCAATGGACAACAGGTGTACACTAATACCTTACTGTCTCTATAGACAACAGGTGTTACCTTACTGTCTCTATGGACAACATGTGTTACTGTACTGTCTCTATGGACAACATGTGTTACATTACTGTCTCTATGGACAACAGGTGTTACCTTACTGTCTCTATGGACAATAGGTGTACACTAATACCTTACTGTCTCTATAGACAACAGGTGTTACCTTACTGTCTCTATGGACAACAGGTGTTACCTTACTGTCTCTATGGACAACATGTGTTACCTTACTGTCTCTCTGGACAACAGGTGTACACTAATACCTTACTGTCTCTATAGAAAACAGGTGTTACCTTACTGTCTCTATGGACAACATGTGTTACCGTACTGTCTCTATGGACAACATGTGTTACCTTACTGTCTCTATGAACAACAGGTGTAAACTAATACCTTACTGTCTCTATAGAAACCAGGTGTTACCTTACTGTCTCTATGGACAACAGGTGTTACCTTACTGTCTCTATAGACAACAGGTGTTACCTTATTGTCTCTATGGACAGCAGGTGTTACCTTACTGTCTCTATGGACAACAGGTGTTACCTTACTGTCTCTATGGACAACAGGTGTTACCTTACTGTCTCTATGGACAATAGGTGTACACTAATACCTTACTGTCTCTATGGACAACAGGTGTTACCTTACTGTCTCTATGGACAACATGTGTTACCTTACTGTCTCTATGGACAACAGGTGTTACCTTACTGTCTCTATGGACAACAGGTGTTACCTTACTGTCTCTATGGACAACAGGTGTTACACTAATACCTTACTGTCTCTATAGACAACAGGTGTTACCTTACTGTCTCTATGGACAACATGTGTTACCTTACTGTCTCTATGAACAACAGGTGTACACTAATACCTTACTGTCTCTATAGAAAACAGGTGTTACCTTACTGTCTCTATGGACAACAGGTGTTACTCAAATACCTTACTGTCTCTATGGACAACAGGTGTTACCTTACTGTCTCTATGGACAACAGGTGTACACCAATACCTTACTGTCTCTATGGACAACAGGTGTTTCACTAATACCTTACTGTCTCTATGGACAACAGGTGTTACCTTACTGTCTCTATGGACAACAGGTGTTACACTAATACCGTACTGTCTCTATGGACAACAGGTGTTACCTTACTGTCTCTATGGACAACAGGTGTTACCTTACTGTCTCTATGGACAACAGGTGTTACACTAATACCTTACTGTCTAAATGGACAACAGGTGTTACCTTACTGTCTCTATGGACAACAGGTGTACACTAATACCTTACTGTCTCTATGGACAACAGGTGTTACCTTACTATCTCTATGGACAACAGGTGTTACCTTACTGTCTCTATGGACAACAGGTGTTTCCTTACTGTCTCTATGGACAACAGGTGTTACATTAATACCTTACTGTCTCTATGGACAACAGGTGTTACTCAAATACCTTACTGTCTCTATGGACAACAGGTGTTACCTTACTGTCTCTATGGACAACATGTGTTACCTTACTGTCTCTATGGACAACAGGTGTTACACTAATACCTTACTGTCTCTATGGACAACAGGTGTTACCTTACTGTCTCTATGGACAACAGGTGTTACCTTACTGTCTCTATGGACAACAGGTGTTACATTAATACCTTACTGTCTCTATGGACAACAGGTGTTTCCTTACTGTCTCTATGGACAACAGGTGTTACTCAAATACCTTACTGTCTCTATGGACAACAGGTGTTACCTTACTGTCTCTATGGACATCAGGTGTTACACTAATACCTTACTATCGCTATGGACAACAGGTGTTACCTTACTGTCTCTATGGACAACAGGTGTTACACTAATAACTTACTGTCTCTATGTCACGTCCTGACCAGTATTAGGGATTATTTGTAATTGTAGTTTGGTCAGGACATGGCAGAGGGTATTTTGTTTATGTGGTTCGGGGTTGTGATTTATTTAGTAGGGTGTTTGGTTAGTTAGTTCCGGGTTTTGGGGTTATGTTCTGTGTTAGTATTTCTATGTTCTTTCTGGTTAGTTGTATATCTATGTCTAGTTAAGTGGGGTTGGACTCTCAATTGGAGGCAGGTGTTTTCTAGTTGCCTCTGATTGAGAGTCCTATATATGGGTATGTGTTTGGTTTAGTGTTTGTGGGAGATTGTTTCTTGTTTTGCCGTGTGTGCCTGACAAGACTGTCTAGTTCGTTTGTGTTTTTTGTATACGTGTTTATTTTGTTTTTTCCATCTTTGTCCGTAATAAAGAAGATGAGTATACACTTCCCTGCTGCATTTTGGTCCTCTCCTTACGATATGCGTGACACTCTATGGACAACAGGTGTTACACTAATACCGTACTGTCTCTATGGACAACAGGTGTTACCGTACTGTCTCTATGGACAATAGGTGTACACTAATACCTTACTGTCTCTATGGACAACAGGTGTTACCTTACTGTCTCTATGGACAACATGTGTTACCTTACTGTCTCTATGGACAACAGGTGTTACCTTACTGTCTCTATGGACAACAGGTGTTACCTTACTGTCTCTATGGACAACAGGTGTTACACTAATACCTTACTGTCTCTATAGACAACAGGTGTTACCTTACTGTCTCTATGGACAACATGTGTTACCTTACTGTCTCTATGAACAACAGGTGTACACTAATACCTTACTGTCTCTATAGAAAACAGGTGTTACCTTACTGTCTCTATGGACAACAGGTGTTACCTTACTGTCTCTATGGACAACAGGTGTTACCTTACTGTCTCTATGGACAACAGGTGTTACCTTACTGTCTCTATGGACAACAGGTGTACTCTAATACCTTACTGTCTCTATGGACAACAGGTGTTACCTTACTGTCTCTATGGACAACAGGTGTACACTAATACCTTACTGTCTCTATGGACAACAGGTGTTTCACTAATACCTTACTGTCTCTATGGACAACAGGTGTTACCTTACTGTCTCTATGGACAACAGGTGTTACACTAATACCGTACTGTCTCTATGGACAACAGGTGTTACCTTACTGTCTCTATGGACAACAGGTGTTACCTTACTGTCTCTATGGACAACAGGTGTTACACTAATACCTTACTGTCTAAATGGACAACAGGTGTTACCTTACTGTCTCTATGGACAACAGGTGTACACTAATACCTTACTGTCTCTATGGACAACAGGTGTTACCTTACTATCTCTATGGACAACAGGTGTTACCTTACTGTCTCTATGGACAACAGGTGTTTCCTTACTGTCTCTATGGACAACAGGTGTTACATTAATACCTTACTGTCTCTATGGACAACAGGTGTTACTCAAATACCTTACTGTCTCTATGGACAACAGGTGTTACCTTACTGTCTCTATGGACAACATGTGTTACCTTACTGTCTCTATGGACAACAGGTGTTACACTAATACCTTACTGTCTCTATGGACAACAGGTGTTACCTTACTGTCTCTATGGACAACAGGTGTTACCTTACTGTCTCTATGGACAACAGGTGTTACATTAATACCTTACTGTCTCTATGGACAACAGGTGTTTCCTTACTGTCTCTATGGACAACAGGTGTTACTCAAATACCTTACTGTCTCTATGGACAACAGGTGTTACCTTACTGTCTCTATGGACATCAGGTGTTACACTAATACCTTACTATCGCTATGGACAACAGGTGTTACCTTACTGTCTCTATGGACAACAGGTGTTACACTAATAACTTACTGTCTCTATGTCACGTCCTGACCAGTATTAGGGATTATTTGTAATTGTAGTTTGGTCAGGACATGGCAGAGGGTATTTTGTTTATGTGGTTCGGGGTTGTGATTTATTTAGTAGGGTGTTTGGTTAGTTAGTTCCGGGTTTTGGGGTTATGTTCTGTGTTAGTATTTCTATGTTCTTTCTGGTTAGTTGTATATCTATGTCTAGTTAAGTGGGGTTGGACTCTCAATTGGAGGCAGGTGTTTTCTAGTTGCCTCTGATTGAGAGTCCTATATATGGGTATGTGTTTGGTTTAGTGTTTGTGGGAGATTGTTTCTTGTTTTGCCGTGTGTGCCTGACAAGACTGTCTAGTTCGTTTGTGTTTTTTGTATACGTGTTTATTTTGTTTTTTCCATCTTTGTCCGTAATAAAGAAGATGAGTATACACTTCCCTGCTGCATTTTGGTCCTCTCCTTACGATATGCGTGACACTCTATGGACAACAGGTGTTACACTAATACCGTACTGTCTCTATGGACAACAGGTGTTACCGTACTGTCTCTATGGACAACAGGTGTAGGCTAATACCATACTGTCTCTATGGACAACAGGTGTTACCTTACTGTCTCTATAGACAACAGGTGTTACCTTACTGTCTCTATGGACAACAGGTGTACACTAATACCTTACTGTCTCTATGGACAACAGTTGTAGACTAATACCGTACTGTCTCTATGGACAACAGGTGTTACCTTACTGTCTCTATGGGCAACAGGTGTTATCTTACTGTCTCTATGGACAACAGGTGTCACCTTACTGTCTCTATGGACAACAGGTGTTACCTTACTGTCTCTATGGACAACAGGTGTTACCTTACTCTCTCTATGGACAACAGGTGTTACCTTACTGTCTCTATGGACAAAAGGTGTACACTAATACCTTACTGTCTCTATGGACAACAGGTGTTACCTTACTGTCTCTATGGACAACAGGTGTACACTAATACCTTACTGTCTCTATGGACAACAGGTGTTACCTTACTGTCTCTATGGACAACAGGTGTTACACTAATACCGTACTGTCTCTATGGACAACAGGTGTTACCTTACTGTCTCTATGGACAACAGGTGTTACACTAATACCGTACTGTCTCTATGGACAACAGGTGTTACCTTACTGTCTCTATGGACAACAGGTGTTACACTAATACCGTACTGTCTCTATGGACAACAGGTGTTACACTAAACCACCTCTCCTGAACTACAGAGCACAGAGGTCTCATACAATGCTTTCCCTTGTGTTCTCTACTGTCTCCCTCCCTCTCTCTCTCTGCTGACACAGCAGACCCAGTGTTCTCTCTGAACCTGGAGTTTCCTAACATGTAGTAAAGACTCAGAGTTAGGCCTTATTTGTGTTCCTGGGTGTTTAAAAATAGGTGTTTTGCGATTAGAAACCACTGTGACAAATTTGACAGTTTCTAAATTAATGAGTTTGTCATTTTCCTCAGAGCCACAGAAAGTGACAGATGCCCTTTGCCTGGAGTCACTGAGAGACTTCCACTCACTGAGTCTAACAACGCATCTTTAGAGAACATCATGAGAAAAACAGCTCCACAGCACTCTCACTTTTACAGCATCTCTACTTTAGCTCTGGGCTCAGATGACAACTTGACGACCTGACTGACTAAACTTCAACTTGTTTCTGAGAGAACCTCCAGGCTGTATGATGTAACTTCCTCCTCCAACACATCACCCCATCATGTCAGCATGTCACCGTGCCTGCATGTCCTCCTCCAACACATCACCCCATCATGTCAGCATGTCACCGTGCCTGCATGTCCTCCTCCAACACATCACCCCATCATGTCAGCATGTCACCGTGCCTGCATGTCCTCCTCCAACACATCAACCCATCATGTCAGCATGTCACCGTGCCTGCATGTCCTCCTCCAACACATCACCCCATCATGTCAGCATGTCACCGTGCCTGCATGTCCTCCTCCAACACGTCACCCCATCAGGTCAGCATGTCACCGTGCCTGCATGCTCTCCTCCCCAGCAGCAGCATCACTGCTTGGTGTTCAGTAGTAACTGACGTGACGTCCCGTCCTGTAAGGCTTACTGATGTTAAGTAGGCCTGACAAAGGGCTGGAGGTTAGGGGGACTGTGGATAAACATAGTCAGGGAAGGGGACTGGGGGACTGTGGATAAACATAGTCAGGGAAGGTGACTGGGGGACTGTGGATAAACTAAAGGCATGTGGATCTCTCTATGTGTATTTTGGGACTGTAGGTTTGAAGTACCACAGGGTAGGAAAGCAGGACTGTAGGGTTGAAGTAGCACAGGATAGGAAAGCAGGACTTTAGGGTTGAAGTAGCACAGGGTAGGAAAGCAGGACTGTAGAGTTGAAGTATCACAGGGTAGGAAAGTAGAACTGTAGGGCTGAAGTTCACAGGGTAGGAAAGCAGGACTGTAGGGTTGAAGTACCACAGGGTAGGAAAGCAGGACTGGAGTATGTTCAGTGAGATATATAATAACAAACAGTGTTATAGCAGCCTCCTCTGTGGATAGACAGCTACATCTCCATAGGGAGCAAGAAGCCACTACTGTAAAAATAGCACTTTGATGCTGTCTTTTCTTTACCGGGAACTCTTCTCAGAGCTTCCTATCTGGAACACCTCATTCTAAAAACGCAACCACTCAACAGCCTCTCAGTGGAGCAACTGTGAGAACATATTGGTGTGTGTGTGTGTGTGTGTGTGTGTGTGTGTGTGTGTGTGTGTGTGTGTGTGTGTGTGTGTGTGTGTGTGTGTGTGTGTGTGTGTGTGTGTGTGTGTGTGCGTGCGTGCGTGAGTGCGTGTGTGCCCTTGTTTATACAGATACATGGACTGTGTGTGTTTGTGTGAACTTGAGCATGGGTATTTACAGGCTACTGCTCCCCCTTGGTCTGTTATTGCTCCCCTCTCAGGGAAACAGGTCTCACCCTCTCTCTTCCCTCTCATCGCCAGTATCCACAGGCAACCAAATGGAATGGTGGGGGCGGTGTAGGGGCCATGGGGCAGCTGCTGGGGTATTCTGGGAAGTGAAAAGGCGTGGTGACCTGGAGGTCAGGGCACTTGACCCGCTGCCTGAGTCACAGCACATGGCCCGTACTGCCCTCCACCCCCAGCCCCCAGAAAGAGAGGGTACTTTGGCTCCCACTGCCTGAATCACAGCACATGGCCCGTACTGCCCTCCACCCCCAGCCCCCAGAAAGAGAGGGTACTTTGGCTCCCACTGCCTGAATCACAGCACATGGCCCGCACTGCCCTCCACCCCCAGCCCCCAGAAAGAGAGGGTACTTTGGCTCCCACTGCCTGAATCACAGCACATGGCCCGCACTTCCCTCCACCCCCAGCCCCCAGAAAGAGAGGGGCACATAGCTGCAAAACCCCCCACCAGGACACAATATGGCTCCGCTTGGCTCCAGTGGCCCTGGATTAAGGCTGGGAAGAGGAAACCACAAGAAACCACATTGGGGTGGACTGCAGGAAGGCAGGCAGGAAGGCAGGCAGGCAGGCAGGCAAGGCAGGAAGGCACGCAGGAAGGCAGTCAGGAGGCAGGCAGGAAGTCAGGCAGGAAGGCAAGAAGGCAGGCAGGAAGACATGCAGGATGGCAAGCAGGCAGGCAGGCAGGCAGGCAGGCAGAAGGCAGGCAGGCAGGAAGGCAGGCAGGAAGGAGACAGGCAGGAAGGAAGACAGGCAGACAGGAACGCAGACAGGCAGGAAGGAAGACAGGCAGGCAGGAAGGCAGACAGGCAGGAAGGAAGACAGGCAGGAAGGAAGGCAGGCAGGCAGGAAGGCAGACAGACAGGCAGACAGGAAGGCAGACAGGCAGGAAGGCAGACAGGCAGGAAGGAAGACAGGCAGGCAGGAAGGCAGACAGGCAGGCAGGAAGGCAGACAGGCAGGAAGGAAGACAGGCAGGCAGGAAGGCAGACAGGCAGGCAGGCAGGAAGACAGGCAGGCAGGAAGGCAGACAGGCAGGAAGGCAGACAGGCAGGCAGGAAGGAAGACAGGCAGGCAGGAAGGCAGACAGGCAGGAAGGAGGACAGGCAGGAAGGAAGGCAGGCAGGCAGGAAGGCAGACAGACAGGAAGGAAGACAGGCAGGCAGGAAGGAAGACAGGCATGAAGGAAGGCAGGCAGGCAGGAAGGCAGACAGGCAGGAAGGCAGACAGGCAGGAAGGAGAAAAGTCTTTAAAGGAGCTCCCTCACTGTGATGCAGTCCTGAGCTGTGAGTTCCATCCCTGCTCTGCTCTTCTCCCTCACTGTGATGCAGTCCTGAGCTGTGAGTTCCATCCCTGCTCTGCTCTTCTCCCTCACTGAGAGAAACAGGCCAGACCAGTCAGTGTCCCACTTAGCAGGTTAAGTGGGTGTTTAGCACAGTGGGTTATAGGATTGAGACCACATCCAACCAACAGAAACGAACTGTGAGTTGGAGGAAAAGAGGCTAGTTTACCTTAGCCTCTGCAACAAGAAGGCAGGTTTCGATGCCACATCATTGTGCCAACATACAATCACCCCATCTCTTGTTCTCTACGTCTCTCTCTGCACAGTACTTTCTCTCCCTATCTCTGTACTTATATCGCATTACAGTGTAGACTGCCTGAGCAGCATTTCTGCCCTCCCTATGGTGTCAAACACAATCATGTTCACCTCACCATACACGCTGAGAGAGAACCCTCCACAACACGTCCTTATAGCCCCCATGTGTGTGTATGTGTGTGTGTGTGTGTTTTAATGATCTGCCAGAAGCAAATATGTCTTGCTGCTGGAAGCTGTGAACTAAACTAATTATGACATCCCCTCTGTTCACTTCAATCCCAAACATGTGAAATATTAATACAGCTGCAGAGTACAAAGACACTCGCTTTCTCATGATTAGATTTCCCTCTCGTCACATTTCGGCGTTACGACTTTTTAAAACAAGCTTTGCAGTTTGAGGAAGACTATTATAGTATTAAGAAGACAGATTGACTGCTGATAGGCACCAGAGGAGGCTGATGGGCGGAGTTATCGGAGCACAGGTTCACTGTAATGGCTGCAATGGAATTAAAGGAATGGAGCCAAAGACATGGAACATATGGGAACTGAACGTTTGACTCCATTCCATGTGTTCCATTCCAACCCTTACAATGAGCCCGTCCTCCTATAGATCCTCCCACCAGCCTCCACTGATAGGCACACTTCAAACAAAACTACTCACTGCCTGCCACCCAGTTACTCCTAAAACTGAATCTTTCAACTAATGTTGAACGTAGAATCCAAGTCACTTTGCCGATTCAGTGTGAATAAGGTAACTTTGTAAGTGTTTCTCAGGTTTATTGTTGGCATTTATAATTATTGTGGCCACGAGAAAATCACTATTTACGTCAGGGTGAGTCATGAATACTTCACAGTCAGCCATTTGTGAATGCAGCCTATTTAAACTCCCCTCTTCCTGTCATGTCTGTCTGCTTCTCTACACAATGACTCAGCTAGGCTCTTTATTCCTACAATACATCATTTACTAGATTTCATTTGAATTATAATGTGGTTTTCACATTCTCTGATAGCATGAACGTAAACGAGAGAACAAAGGTTGCTAACGAGCGGCCAGCCAATTAGAAGAGATTTATTGCTTTGGCCTTTCAGTAAACACACCAGCCTGCCGAAGTACAAAAAAAATTAAAATAAATAACCAACCTGGAGTTTAGAGAATAGAAGAAGACAATATGTGCGGCAGAAATGGCACCCTATTCCTTATGGTCCCTGGTCAAACGTAGTGCACTATATAGAGAACAGAGATGCCATTTAGGGCTTAACCAATAGCCATTAAATGTCAGACTCCTCTTGACGTCATCTATAAGCCCAGATCTACTTTGATAATTAGATAATGCTTCCTCCAATAGGATTTACACGATGAAGTAAACAATGAATTGATCAAGTGAGAAGACTGTGATTCTGTCTGAGCGGAGGCTCGGCAGCTACACTCTCTGGCCGACCGTGACACTGAGTCCCAAATGGTAGCCTGATCAGGGCCCACAGGAAATAGGGAACTAGGATGTAGGAAATGTAGGAAATAGGCTGTCAATTGATACACAGCCACTGTCTCTTCCTCAGAGAACCAGATACAAATGTCCCTCTCAAACCTTCCTATAAATCTTTCCCACTGGCTGTAGTCCACAAATGTGTATGGCTGACTCTCTCTGGTCCCTCTACTCCACAGTGTGCTTCAGAGAGGAGAGAGCATCATTGGGTATAATAGGGCCAGTACTCTCTATCCTCTGGCCTAGCTGTGATGACGGCCCAGTTGACTGTACTGCTGGTATTGATTCTACTTGGGTTGGGTCTAATGTGTTTCTGTCTGGGTGCCTCGCTGTGCAGCGCAGTGCAGCGTGTTGTGGTGTCTCTGCTCTGGTCCCTTATCTAACTGCTGTGACGTGCTGCCTTTCTTTAGTCCTTGAGAGATTGATGAATCCATTATTTATGTTACCAGCCATAAATCTCAGAGTTGAGCCCTAAAGTGAGCGACTCGTGCCACGTGGCTTCTCGCATTACCCCCTTATTCAACAGGTTGAATGATTCATTTAGGCTGTGCTGCCTGGCTGCTGCTGCTGGGCCAGCCGCTGGCGGAGGGGCGCTGCACAGGAACACGCCTGGGGGTGACTCTCTCCTGGGAGACACGTGTGTGTTTGTGTGTTCGTGTGTTTGTGTGTTTGTGTGTGTGTGTGTGTACTAGCCAATGAGCTCACAGTCCTGTCGGTCCTTTGGTAAATGTCAACACATTGGTAGAAGAGTATAATGACGTATGGGGAGGAAATGTCAGCAGTCGGTAGAAATGTCTGTATATGTGTGTGTGAATCAAGGCAAGGCACCAGGGCGATTGTGGAGGTCCCCAAGGACCCCAGAGGACACAAAGCAACTGCCCGCTCTGGTTACACTGTCTGGAGGTAGAGAGAGAGAAAGGAATGGACTGGGGGAATGTGCCTGATCCCATAGCCTCCTCCGTTTGTTTGTGTTCATCCAGTGCACCTCAGGTCCTGCAGGGTAGAGATCCAGCACTGTGTACTGAGATATAGCACTGTGTACTGAGATCCAGCACTGTGTACTGAGATATAGCACTGTGTACTGAGATCCAGCCATGTGTATTGAGATATAGTACTGTGTACTGTGATCCAGCACTCTGTACTGAGATATAGCACTGTGTATTGAGATCCAGCCATGTGTACTGAGATATAGTACTGTGTACAGAGATCCAGCATTGTGTACTGAGATATAGCACTGTGTACTGAGATCCAGCATTGTGTACTGAGATATAGCACTGTGTATTGAGATCCAGCACTGTATACTGAGATATAGCACTGTATACTGAGATATAGCACTCTGTACTGAGATCCAGCACTGTGTACTGAGATATAGTACTGTGTACTGAGATCCAGCACTGTTTACTGAGATATAGCACTGTGTATTGAGATATAGCACTGTGTAGTGAGGTATAGCACTGTGTACTGAGATCCAGCACTGTGTACTGAGATATAGCACTGTGTAGTGAGGTACAGCACTGTGTACTGAGATCCAGCACTGTGTACTGAGATCCAGCACTGTGTACTGAGATCCAGCACTGTGTACTGAGATATAGCACTGTGTAGTGAGGTATAGCACTGTGTAGTGAGGTATAGCATTGTGTACTGAGATATAGCACTGTGTATTGAGATATAGCACTGTGTAGTGAGGTATAACACTGTGTACTGAGATATAGCACTGTGTATTGATATATAGCACTGTATACTGAGATATAGCACTGTGTACTGAGATATAGCACTGGGTATTGAGATCCAGCACTGTGTACTGAGATATAGCACTGTGTACTGAGATCCAGCATTGTGTACTGAGATATAGCAGTCTGTACTGAGATCCAGCACTGTGTACTGAGATATAGTACTGTGTACTGAGATATAGCACTGTGTACTGAGATCCAGCCATGTGTACTGAGATCCAGCATTGTGTACTGAGATATTGCACTGTGTGCTGAGATCCAGCACTGCGTACTGAGATATAGCACTGTGTACTGAGATATAGCCCTGTGTACTGAGATCCAGCACTGTGTACTGAGATCCAGCACTGTGTACTGAGATCCAGCACTGTGTACTGAGATATAGCACTGTGTATTGAAATATAGCACTGTGTAGTGAGGTATAGCACTGTGTAGTGAGGTATAGCACTGTGTACTGAGATATAGCATTGTGTAGTGAGGTATAGCATTGTGTACTGAGATATAGCACTGTGTACTGAGATATAGCACTGTGTAGCGAGGTATAGCACTGTGTACTGAGATGTAGCGCTGTATACTGAGATATAGAACTGTATACTGAGATCCAGCCTTGTGTACTGAGATATAGCACTGTGTACTGAGATCCAGCACTGTGTACTGAGATCCAACACTGTGTACTGAGATCCAGCACTGTGTACTGAGATCCAGCACTGTGTACTGAGATCCAGCACTGTGTACTGAGATCCAGCACTGTGTACTGAGATATAGCACTGTGTACTGAGCTATAGCACTCTGTACTGAGATCCAGCACTGTATACTGAGATATAGTACTGTGTACTGAGATATAGCACTGTGTACTGAGATATAGCACTGTGCACTGAGATATAGCACTGTGTACTGAGATCCAGCCATATGTACTGAGATATAGCACTCTGTACTGAGATCCAGCACTGTGTACTGAGATATAGCACGGTGTACTGAGATATAGCACTGTGTAGTGAGGTACAGCACTGTGTACAGAGATATAGCACTGTGTACTGAGATATAGCACTGTGTACTGAGATCCAGCACTGTGTACTGAGATATAGCACTGTGTAGTGAGGTATAGCACTGTGTCGTGAGCTATAGCATTGTGTACTGAGATATAGCACGGTGTATTGAGATATAACACTGTGTAGTGAGGTATACCACTGTGTACTGAGATATAGCACTGTGTACTGAGATCCAGCCATTTGTACTGAGATATAGCACTCTGTACTGAGATCCAGCACTGTATACTGAGATATAGTACTGTGTACTGAGATATAGCACTGTGTACTGAGATATAGCACTGTGTACTGAGATATAGCACTGTGTACTGAGATATAGCACTGTGTACTGAGATCCAGCCATATGTACTGAGATATAGCACTCTGTACTGAGATCCAGCACTGTGTACTGAGATATAGCACGGTGTACTGAGATATAGCACTGTGTAGTGAGGTACAGCACTGTGTACAGAGATATAGCACTGTGTACTGAGATATAGCACTGTGTACTGAGATCCAGCACTGTGTACTGAGATATAGCACTGTGTAGTGAGGTATAGCACTGTGTCGTGAGCTATAGCATTGTGTACTGAGATATAGCACGGTGTATTGAGATATAACACTGTGTAGTGAGGTATACCACTGTGTACTGAGATATAGCACTGTGTACTGAGATCCAGCCATTTGTACTGAGATATAGCACTCTGTACTGAGATCCAGCACTGTATACTGAGATATAGTACTGTGTACTGAGATATAGTACTGTGTACTGAGATATAGCACTGTGTACTGAGATATAGCACTGTGTACTGAGATATAGCACTGTGTACTGAGATATAGCACTGTGTACTGAGATCCAGCCATATGTACTGAGATATAGCACTCTGTACTGAGATCCAGCACCGTGTACTGAGATATAGCACTGTGTACTGAGATATGGCACTGTGTAGTGAGGTATAGCAGTGTGTAGTGAGGTATAGCATTGTGTACTGAGATATAGCACTGTGTACTGAGATATAGCACTGTGTAGTGAGGTACAGCACTGTGTACTGAGATATAGCACTGTGTACTGAGATATAGCACTGTGTACTGAGATATAGCACTGTGTACTGAGATATAGCACTGTGTAGTGAGGTATAGCACTGTGTCGTGTGGTATAGCACTGTGTACTGAGATATAGCACTGTGTACTGAGATATAGCACTGTGTAGTGAGGTATACCACTGTGTAGTGAGGTATACCACTGTGTACTGAGATATAGCACTGTGTACTGAGATCCAGCCATGTGTACTGAGATATAGCACTGTGTACTGAGATATAGCACTGTGTACTGAGATCCAGCATTGTGTACTGAGATATAGCACTGTGTACTGAGATCCAGCACTGTATACTGAGATATAGCAGTCTGTACTGAGATCCAGCACTGTGTACTGAGATATAGTACGGTGTACTGAAATATAGCACTGTGGACTGAGATCCAGCCATGTGTACTGAGATATACCACTGTGTACTGAGATCCAGCACTGTGTACTGAGATCCAGCACTGTGTACTGAGATCCAGCATTGTGTACTGAGATATAGCACTGTGTACTGAGATCCAGCACTGTGTACTGAGATATAGCACTGTGTACTTAGATCCAGCACTGTGTACTGAGATCCAGCACTGTGTACTGAGATATAGCACTGTGTGTTGAGATATAGGACTGTGTATTGAGATATAGCACTGTGTACTGAGATCCAGCACTGTACACTGAGATATAGCACTGTGTACTGAGATATAGCACTGTGTACTGAGATCCAGCACTGTACACTGAGATATAGCACTGTGTACTGAGATATAGCACTGTGTAGTGAGGTATAGCACTGTGTAGTGAGGTATAGCATTGTGTACTGAGATATAGCACTGTGTACTGAGATATAGCACTGTGTAGTGAGGTACAGCAGAGTGTACTGAGATATAGCACTGTGTACTGAGATATAACACCGTGTACTGAGGTATAGCACTGTGTAGTGAGATATAGCACTGTGTACTGAGATCCAGCCATTTGTACTGAGATATAGCACTCTGTACTGAGATCCAGCACTGTATACTGAGATATAGTACTGTGTACTGAGATATAGTACTGTGTACTGAGATATAGCACTGTGTACTGAGATATAGCACTGTGTACTGAGATATAGCACTGTGTACTGAGATATAGCACTGTGTACTGAGATCCAGCCATATGTACTGAGATATAGCACTCTGTACTGAGATCCAGCACCGTGTACTGAGATATAGCACTGTGTACTGAGATATGGCACTGTGTAGTGAGGTATAGCAGTGTGTAGTGAGGTATAGCATTGTGTACTGAGATATAGCACTGTGTACTGAGATATAGCACTGTGTAGTGAGGTACAGCACTGTGTACTGAGATATAGCACTGTGTACTGAGATATAGCACTGTGTACTGAGATATAGCACTGTGTACTGAGATATAGCACTGTGTAGTGAGGTATAGCACTGTGTCGTGTGGTATAGCACTGTGTACTGAGATATAGCACTGTGTACTGAGATATAGCACTGTGTAGTGAGGTATACCACTGTGTAGTGAGGTATACCACTGTGTACTGAGATATAGCACTGTGTACTGAGATCCAGCCATGTGTACTGAGATATAGCACTGTGTACTGAGATATAGCACTGTGTACTGAGATCCAGCATTGTGTACTGAGATATAGCACTGTGTACTGAGATCCAGCACTGTATACTGAGATATAGCAGTCTGTACTGAGATCCAGCACTGTGTACTGAGATATAGTACGGTGTACTGAAATATAGCACTGTGGACTGAGATCCAGCCATGTGTACTGAGATATACCACTGTGTACTGAGATCCAGCACTGTGTACTGAGATCCAGCACTGTGTACTGAGATCCAGCATTGTGTACTGAGATATAGCACTGTGTACTGAGATCCAGCACTGTGTACTGAGATATAGCACTGTGTACTTAGATCCAGCACTGTGTACTGAGATCCAGCACTGTGTACTGAGATATAGCACTGTGTGTTGAGATATAGGACTGTGTATTGAGATATAGCACTGTGTACTGAGATCCAGCACTGTACACTGAGATATAGCACTGTGTACTGAGATATAGCACTGTGTACTGAGATCCAGCACTGTACACTGAGATATAGCACTGTGTACTGAGATATAACACTGTGTAGTGAGGTATAGCACTGTGTAGTGAGGTATAGCATTGTGTACTGAGATATAGCACTGTGTACTGAGATATAGCACTGTGTAGTGAGGTACAGCAGAGTGTACTGAGATATAGCACTGTGTACTGAGATATAACACCGTGTACTGAGATCCAGCACTGTGTACTGAGATCCAGCATTGTGTACTGAGATATAGAACTGTGTAGTGAGGTATAGCATTGTGTACTGAGATATAGCACTGTGTATTGAGATATAGCACTGTGTAGCGAGGTATAGCACTGTGTACTGAGATATAGCACTGTGTACTGAGATATAGCACTGTGCACTGAGATCCAGCCATGTGTACTGAGATATACCACTGTGTATTGAGATCCAGCACTGTGTACTGAGATCCAGCATTGTGTACTGAGATATAGCACTGTGTACTGAGATCCAGCACTGTGTACTGAGATCCAGCCATGTGTACTGAGATATAGCACTCTGTACTGAGATCCAGCACTGTATACTGAGATATAGTACTGTGTACTGAGATATAGCACTGTGTACTGAGATATAGCACTGTGTACTGAGATATAGCACTGTGTACTGAGATCCAGCCATATGTACTGAGATATAGCACTCTGTACTGAGATCCAGCACCGTGTACTGAGATATAGCACTGTGTACTGAGATATGGCACTGTGTAGTGAGGTATAGCAGTGTGTAGTGAGGTATAGCATTGTGTACTGAGATATAGCACTGTGTACTGAGATATAGCACTGTGTAGTGAGGTACAGCACTGTGTACTGAGATATAGCACTGTGTACTGAGATATAGCACTGTGTACTGAGATATAGCACTGTGTACTGAGATATAGCACTGTGTAGTGAGGTATAGCACTGTGTCGTGTGGTATAGCATTGTGTACTGAGATATAGCACTGTGTACTGAGATATAGCACTGTGTAGTGAGGTATACCACTGTGTAGTGAGGTATACCACTGTGTACTGAGATATAGCACTGTGTACTGAGATCCAGCCATGTGTACTGAGATATAGCACTGTGTACTGAGATATAGCACTGTGTACTGAGATCCAGCATTGTGTACTGAGATATAGCACTGTGTACTGAGATCCAGCACTGTATACTGAGATATAGCAGTCTGTACTGAGATCCAGCACTGTGTACTGAGATATAGTACGGTGTACTGAAATATAGCACTGTGTACTGAGATCCAGCCATGTGTACTGAGATATACCACTGTGTATTGAGATCCAGCACTGTGTACTGAGATCCAGCACTGTGTACTGAGATCCAGCATTGTGTACTGAGATATAGCACTGTGTACTGAGATCCAGCACTGTGTACTGAGATATAGCACTGTGTACTTAGATCCAGCACTGTGTACTGAGATCCAGCACTGTGTACTGAGATATAGCACTGTGTGTTGAGATATAGGACTGTGTATTGAGATATAGCACTGTGTACTGAGATCCAGCACTGTACACTGAGATATAGCACTGTGTACTGAGATATAGCACTGTGTACTGAGATCCAGCACTGTACACTGAGATATAGCACTGTGTACTGAGATATAGCACTGTGTAGTGTGGTATAGCACTGTGTAGTGCGGTATAGCATTGTGTACTGAGATATAGCACTGTGTACTGAGATATAGCACTGTGTAGTGAGGTACAGCAGAGTGTACTGAGATATAGCACTGTGTACTGAGATATAACACTGTGTACTGAGATCCAGCACTGTGTACTGAGATCCAGCATTGTGTACTGAGATATAGAACTGTGTAGTGAGGTATAGCATTGTGTACTGAGATATAGCACTGTGTATTGAGATATAGCACTGTGTAGCGAGGTATAGCACTGTGTACTGAGATATAGCACTGTGTACTGAGATATAGCACTGTGTAGTGAGGTACAGCACTGTGTACTGAGATATAGCACTGTGTACTGAGATATAGCACTGTGTACTGAGATATAGCACTGTGTACTGAGATATAGCACTGTGTAGTGAGGTATAGCACTGTGTCGTGTGGTATAGCATTGTGTACTGAGATATAGCACTGTGTACTGAGATATAGCACTGTGTAGTGAGGTATACCACTGTGTAGTGAGGTATACCACTGTGTACTGAGATATAGCACTGTGTACTGAGATCCAGCCATGTGTACTGAGATATAGCACTGTGTACTGAGATATAGCACTGTGTACTGAGATCCAGCATTGTGTACTGAGATATAGCACTGTGTACTGAGATCCAGCACTGTATACTGAGATATAGCAGTCTGTACTGAGATCCAGCACTGTGTACTGAGATATAGTACGGTGTACTGAAATATAGCACTGTGTACTGAGATCCAGCCATGTGTACTGAGATATACCACTGTGTATTGAGATCCAGCACTGTGTACTGAGATCCAGCACTGTGTACTGAGATCCAGCACTGTGTACTGAGATATAGCACTGTGTACTGAGATCCAGCACTGTGTACTGAGATATAGCACTGTGTACTTAGATCCAGCACTGTGTACTGAGATCCAGCACTGTGTACTGAGATATAGCACTGTGTGTTGAGATATAGCACTGTGTATTGAGATATAGCACTGTGTACTGAGATCCAGCACTGTACACTGAGATATAGCACTGTGTACTGAGATATAGCACTGTGTACTGAGATCCAGCACTGTACACTGAGATATAGCACTGTGTACTGAGATATAGCACTGTGTAGTGAGGTACAGCAGAGTGTACTGAGATATAGCACTGTGTACTGAGATATAACACCGTGTACTGAGATCCAGCACTGTGTACTGAGATCCAGCATTGTGTACTGAGATATAGAACTGTGTAGTGAGGTATAACATTGTGTACTGAGATATAGCACTGTGTATTGAGATATAGCACTGTGTAGCGAGGTATAGCACTGTGTACTGAGATATAGCACTGTGTACTGAGATATAGCACTGTGTACTGAGATCCAGCCATGTGTACTGAGATATACCACTGTGTATTGAGATCCAGCACTGTGTACTGAGATCCAGCATTGTGTACTGAGATATAGCACTGTGTACTGAGATCCAGCACTGTGTACTGAGATCCAGCCATGTGTACTGAGATATAGCACTCTGTACTGAGATCCAGCACTGTATACTGAGATATAGTACTGTGTACTGAGATATAGCACTGTGTACTGAGATATAGCACTGTGTACTGAGATATAGCACTGTGTACTGAGATCCAGCCATATGTACTGAGATATAGCACTCTGTACTGAGATCCAGCACCGTGTACTGAGATATAGCACTGTGTACTGAGATATGGCACTGTGTAGTGAGGTATAGCAGTGTGTAGTGAGGTATAGCATTGTGTACTGAGATATAGCACTGTGTACTGAGATATAGCACTGTGTAGTGAGGTACAGCACTGTGTACTGAGATATAGCACTGTGTACTGAGATATAGCACTGTGTACTGAGATATAGCACTGTGTACTGAGATATAGCACTGTGTAGTGAGGTATAGCACTGTGTCGTGTGGTATAGCATTGTGTACTGAGATATAGCACTGTGTACTGAGATATAGCACTGTGTAGTGAGGTATACCACTGTGTAGTGAGGTATACCACTGTGTACTGAGATATAGCACTGTGTACTGAGATCCAGCCATGTGTACTGAGATATAGCACTGTGTACTGAGATATAGCACTGTGTACTGAGATCCAGCATTGTGTACTGAGATATAGCACTGTGTACTGAGATCCAGCACTGTATACTGAGATATAGCAGTCTGTACTGAGATCCAGCACTGTGTACTGAGATATAGTACGGTGTACTGAAATATAGCACTGTGTACTGAGATCCAGCCATGTGTACTGAGATATACCACTGTGTATTGAGATCCAGCACTGTGTACTGAGATCCAGCACTGTGTACTGAGATCCAGCATTGTGTAGTGAGATATAGCACTGTGTACTGAGATCCAGCACTGTGTACTGAGATATAGCACTGTGTACTTAGATCCAGCACTGTGTACTGAGATCCAGCACTGTGTACTGAGATATAGCACTGTGTGTTGAGATATAGGACTGTGTATTGAGATATAGCACTGTGTACTGAGATCCAGCACTGTACACTGAGATATAGCACTGTGTACTGAGATATAGCACTGTGTACTGAGATCCAGCACTGTACACTGAGATATAGCACTGTGTACTGAGATATAGCACTGTGTAGTGAGGTATAGCACTGTGTAGTGAGGTATAGCATTGTGTACTGAGATATAGCACTGTGTACTGAGATATAGCACTGTGTAGTGAGGTACAGCAGAGTGTACTGAGATATAGCACTGTGTACTGAGATATAACACTGTGTACTGAGATCCAGCACTGTGTACTGAGATCCAGCATTGTGTACTGAGATATAGAACTGTGTAGTGAGGTATAGCATTGTGTACTGAGATATAGCACTGTGTATTGAGATATAGCACTGTGTAGCGAGGTATAGCACTGTGTACTGAGATATAGCACTGTGTACTGAGATATAGCACTGTGTACTGAGATCCAGCCATGTGTACTGAGATATACCACTGTGTATTGAGATCCAGCACTGTGTACTGAGATCCAGCATTGTGTACTGAGATATAGCACTGTGTACTGAGATCCAGCACTGTGTACTGAGATATAGCACTGCGTACTGAGATATAGCACTGTGTACTGAGATCCAGCACTGTTTACTGAGATATAGCACTGTGTATTGAAATATAGCACTGTGTAGTGAGGTATAGCACTGTGTAGTGAGGTATAGCACTGTGTACTGAGATATAGCATTGTGTAGTGAGGTATAGCATTGTGTACTGAGATATAGCACTGTGTACTGAGATATAGCACTGTGTAGCGAGTTATAGCACTGTGTACTGAGATATAGCACTGTGAACTGAGATATAGAACTGTATACTGAGATCCAGCCATGTGTACTGAGATATAGCACTGTGTAGTGAGGTATAGCACTGTGTACCGAGATGTAGCGCTGTATACTGAGATATAGCACTGTGTACGGAGATCCAGCCTTGTGTACTGAGATCCAGCACTGTGTACTGAGATCCAGCACTGTGTACTGAGATCCAACACTGTGTACTGAGATCCAGCACTGTGTACTGAGATATAGCACTGTGTACTGAGATCCAGCACTGTGTACTGAGATCCAGCACTGTGTACTGAGATCCAGCACTGTGTACTGAGATATAGCACTGTGTACTGAGATATAGCACTGTGTACTGAGATCCAGCCATGTGTACTGAGATATACCTCTGTGTATTGAGATATAGCACTGTATACTGAGATATAGCACTGTGTACTGAGATATAGCACTGTGTATTGAGATATAGGACTGTGTATTGAGATTCAGCACTGTGTACTGAGATCCAGCATTGTGTACTGAGATATAGCACTGTGTACTGAGATCCAGCACTGTATACTGAGATATAGCGCTGTGTAGTGAGGTATAGCACTGTGTAGTGAGGTATAGCGCTGTGTAGTGAGGTATAGCACTGTGTAGTGAGGTGTAGCACTGTGTACTGAGTTATAGCACTGTGTATTGAGTTATAGCACTGTGTATTGAGATATAGCACTGTGTAGTGAGGTATAGCACTGTGTAGTGAGGTATAGCATTGTGTACTGAGATATAGCACTGTGTACTGAGATATAGCACTGTGTAGTGAGGTACAGCACTGTGTACTGAGATATAGCACTGTGTACTGAGATCCAGCACTGTGTAGTGAGATATAGCACCGTGTACTGAGATATAGCACCGTGTACTGAGATATAGCAATGTGTACTGAGAGTCTTTCTTTCACTCAGAGCACTCTGTCTAAATCAAGCCACCCATTGGCATGGACTGTATTAATAACATTGAGCTGGAGCCACTACCAGAGTCACTTGCTTGTCCTAGAATGGGGAGAGCTGGTTTATACTGTCACCTGGTAGAGACTTGGAGGACAGTTGACATATCCTCACAGGCGTGCATTAAACACTTACATTACACACGTATTCTCTGCCTTGGCTGAGACACACACTCCACAAACACACATACCTGCCTTCCCACACAAACAAATTCTGTAAGCATTAGTTTGTTAACAGACCTTTTCCCCTTACGCTGCTATTCCCTGGGTGCTGAGGGGCAGTCTGTGAGTCCATGGGGTGATATTAAATTGCTCAGTGATGAAACGGACACCTCTGGACACCTCTTAATTACAGTTATTTACATCCTTTTACACTGCTTTACATGGACACAGAGCTCCCTCCCTCCCTCCCTCTACCTATGTTAATTCAACTCAGCCAGGTCCCTACATCTGGAGAAATGTAACCACTCTCAGATTAATAGACAGAGCTATGGATGCAAGGACTGACCATCCAAGATATCAACATTATATTTCTAACCATGTTTTGAGGCAGTGTTTGTTTACATTTACAATGTTTACGAACATTGGAGTAAAACAATCTTATATTTTGGGTTCTCAAGGAGTGGGACAGTTGAACTAAACTCATGAAGCATTTCTAAGTTATATTCTTCAAGAATCAATGGATATACATATACACTACCGGTAAAAGGTTTTAGTCCACCTACTCATTCAAGGGTTTTTCTTTATTTTTTCCTATCTTCTACATTGTAGAATAATAGTGATGACATCAACACTATGAAATAACACGTATGGAATCATATAGTAACCAAAAAGTGTTAAACAAATCAAAATATATTTTAGATTCTTCAAAGTACTATAGCCACCCCTTTGCCTTGATGACAGCTTTGCACACTCTTGGCATTCTCTCAACAGCTTCATGAGGTAGTTACCTGGAAGGCATTTCAATTAACAGGTGTGCCTTGTTAAATGTGAATTTGTGGAATTTCTTTCTTTCTTAATGCGTTTCAGCCAATCAGTTGTGTTGTGACATTGTAGAGGGGGTATACAGAAGACAGCCCTACTTGGTAAAAGACCAAGTCCATATTATGGCAAGAACAGCTAAAATAAGCAAAGATAAATGACAGTCCATCATTACTTTAAAACTTTTAAAGTTTCTTCAAGTGCAGTCGCCACAACCATCAAGCGCTATGATGAAACTGGCTCTCATGAGGACCACCACAGGAAAGGAAGACCCAGAGTTACCTCTGCTGCAGAGGATAAGTTCATTAGAGTTACCAGCCTCAGAAATTGCAGCCCAAATAAATGGTTCACAGAGTTCAAGTAACAGACACATCTCAACATCAACTGTTCAGGGGAGGCTGTGTGAATCATGGCCTTCATGGTCGTATTGCTGCAAAGAAACCACTACTAATGGACACCAATAAGAAGAAGAGACTTGATTGGGCCAATAAACATGAGCAATGGACATTAGACCGGTGGGAAATCTGTCCTTTGTTCTGATGAGTCCAAATTTGAGATTTTTGGTTCCAACCACCGAGTCTTTGTGAGACGCAGAGTAGGTGAACAGATGATCTCCGCATGTGCGGTTCCCACCGTAAAGCATGGAGGAGGAGGTGTGATGGTGTGGGGGTTGGTTTGCTGGTGACATTGCCAGTGATTTATTTAGAATTCTATGCACACTTAACCAGCATGGCTACCACAGCATTCTGCAGCGATACGCCATCCCATCTGATTTGGTCTTAGTGAGACTATCATTTGATTTTCAACAGGACAATGAACAAAAACACACCTCCAGGCTGTGTAAGGGCTATTTGACCAAGAAGGAGAGTGATGGTGTTCTGCATCAGTTCACTTGGCCTCCACAATCACCCGACCTCAACCCAATTGAGATGGTTTGGGATAAGCTGGACGGCAGAGTTAAGGAAAAGCAGCCAACAAATGCTCAGCATAAGTGGGAACTCCTCCAAGACTGTTGGAAAAGCGTTCCTTGTGAAGCTGGTTGAGAGAATGCCAAGAATGTGTCATCAAGGTAAAGGGTTGTTACTTTGAAGAATCTAAAATCTAAAATATATTTTGATTTGTTTAACACTTTTTTGGTTACTACTGTACATGATTCCATATGTGTTATTTCATAGGTTTGATGTCTTCACTATTACTCTACAATGGAGAATAATAGTAAAAATAAAGAAAAACCCTTGAGTAGGTGTTTCCAAACTTTTGACTGGTACTGTATATATAGATTTAAAAGGGCAATACGTAGTTGCTATATCCATTTTTGGACTTATAAATTATAACCTGCCATGCTTTTGTAATCCATTACTCCCCAACCCTGCATATGACTAAAATCTAAAATCCCTACCACCTTGTCCCCTAAACCATTACAACAGCGAAACAGAGAAATGACCATCTCCATTCTCTCTCCCGTCAACCCCCTGCCCCTGCCCCAGAACCCCAGTCCTACCCCACTGGGCAAAGATGGTTGAATTTATGTCATTACAGCGATTTCACCATGTAACATCATTTCAAGCCATTTTGCCCGCTGAGAGCTCTATCACCTCCGAGAGGCAAGACTGCTCACCCAGAATAATCTGACTGGGGTTGGTCTGAGACAGAGTGGTGAGTGTCCCCTGGATATCCAGAATAATCTGACTGGGGTTGGTCTGAGACAGAGTGATGTTATATACATGTTAGCATTCCCTGGGCAGAGAGGAGGCCTGAGACAGATTTATCTCAGACCCTGGGCCTGCTCTGATCCCCCTTTGATCACTAGTGTTACTACTGTTGCTGCTGTTGCTATGGGTGATCTGACACGCAGGGCATTAGCAGGGCTCACAGAACAACAGGCCAGACAGCCAGCCAGTGAAAGAACAGGGACCTGGTGGATGGGCAAAATCACCTCAACCTCTGATCTTAGAGCAGATGATAACATCTATTGGTCCATAGGAGGTCCAAATGTCACATACAGTGCCTTGCAAAAGTATTCACCCCCTTGGCGTTTTTCCTATTTTGTTGCATTACAATCTGTAATTTAAATAGATTTTTATTTGGATTTCATATAATGGACATACATACACAAAATAGTCCAAATTGGTGAAGTGAAATGAAAATAATGACTTGTTTCAAAGAATTATACAAAATAAAAAAGGGAAAAGTGGTGCGTGCATATGTATTCACCCCCTTTGCTATGAAGCCCCTAAATAAGATATGGTGCAACCAATTACCTTCAGAGTTCACATAATTAGTTAAATAAAGTCCACCTGTGTGCAATCTGTGTCACATGATCTGTCACATGATCTCAGTACATATACACCTGTTCTGAAAGGCCCCAGAGTCTGCAACACCACTAAGCTAGGGGCACCACCAAGCAAGAGACACTATGAAGACCAAGGAGCTCTCCAAACAGGTCAGGGACAAAGTTGTGGAGAAGTACAGCTCATGGTTGGGTTCTAAAAAAATATCGGAAACTTTGAACATCCCATGGAGTACCATTAAACCCATTATTTAAAAAATGAAAGAATATGGCTCCACAACAAACCTGCCAAGAGAGGGCCGCCCAACAAAACTCAACGACCAGGCAAGGAGGGCATTAACCAGAGGGGTAACAAAGAGACCAAAGATAACCCTGAAGGAGCTGCAAAGCTTCACAGTGGAGATTGGAATATCTGTCCATAGGACCACTTTAAGTCGTACACTCCACAAAGCTTGGCTTTACTGAAGTGTCCAGAAAAAAATAAGCAAACATGTTTGGTGTTCGCCAAAAGGCATGTGGGAGACTCCCCAAACATATGGAAGAAGGTACTCTGGTCAGATGAGTCTAATTGCGCTTTTTGGCCATCAAGGAAAACACTATGTCTGGCGCAAACCCAACGCCTCTCATCACTCCGAGAACTTCATCCCCACAGTGAAGCATGGTGGTGGCAGCATCATGCTGCGGGGATGTTTTTCATCGGCAGGAACTGGGAAACTGGTCAGAATTGAAAGAATAATGGATGGATGGTACTAATAGTTGTGCATGCTCAAGTTTTCAGTTTTTTTTGTCTTATTTCTTGTTTGTTTCACAATAAAACATATTTTGCATCTTCAAAGTGTTGTGTAAATCAAATGATACAAACCCCCCAATAATCTATTTTAATTCCAGGTTGTAAGGCAACAAAATAGGAAAAACGCCAAGGGGGGTGTCATGACGTTGGCCTGTGGGTAAGGTTTATGACCCCCCCCCCCCCATAAATACCTTTCCCCCTTCCCCTCTCTTACTGACCCTACTGAAGGACTGCTGTCCTGTTAAATATAGAGAGTCTGGGAACATCAAACAAATGTGGAAAGGTACCACATATTTTGTTAATAAAACCAGTTGGAAATATGCTTGGGAATGTAATGAGTATGTATATCAGTTCGGTTGTCATCTGAGACATTATGACTGATGACAGGATGACATAAACTGTATCTGAGAAAGTATACACCCTCTAGTTATCAGAGTCACATGGAATTGTTATGCAATTGAAATGTTTGATATTGAAAATGTTTGTTAGGAGATGAAATGTAATTTTAGCTTCCGAATGAGAGATTTGGGTTTTCATAAGGAAAGTGCCCTGCTCGATCAGTAACCCAACCCTGTGAAGAGACAGGGGTTATAAACGATGAAACACCTCCCTCCCCCTCTCCACTATATAATCCTTTGACGAAAAGATAACCAGGTAGTTCCAGTACGGGAGGGCTGCAGCCTCCACGTTAGAAGGAGACACATATATCAAGGACAGAACTATGCCAACCTCGGCGTGAGCTTTGATGGCGAATGGTATGAACTTTGAGCTTATTCACTACAGAAGTGATACTTCCTAGCCGTTGAGTTAGCAGCTGCCGCTGTCGACGTGGGCTAGGAAAGGACGGACGACGGATCCAGTCTAACAACCAGACGAAGATACCACCACGTATCCAATTGACCACCAGAGACATTCTTCCGAGTAACAGGAAGATCTGTTGGCCAACCCGGCCAGCATCTACGACCAACCTACCGAAGCGCAGCTCAGAGTAAATATTTATTGCATTTTCCTTTTCCAAATGGGCGGTAATTTAGAATGCATAAGATAATGTATTTACGATAGCATAGCTGCTGTTTCTTTGTTCCTAAATCTTCCCGCTCTTTCATTCAAGCCCAACCCCCTTTCCTTTGTGTAACCAGCTTTCATACAGGTTCCGTTCACCAGGGGTGAATTCTGTATGACATCATTGTATTCTGTGTATTTGTAATTCTGTGTGATTAGTTAGGTATTTAGTAAATAAATAATTAAACCCAATTTTGTATTGTTGATTCAACTTGTTAGCCAGGGTTCGCGAAGATAGCCAAGAACTTACAACTTTCATTATGAGACTGAAAATAAGACAAGGATTAATATTGACTGCTATCGAGGTAAAATATTACTAAGTATTTTAAGAGTTTATTCGGAAGATAACAGCTCTATAAACGTTCTTCCGTGGTGCCCCGACTTTCTAGTTAATTACATTTACATGATTAGCTTAATCAGGTAATATTAATTACAGAGAAATCATTTTATAAATTAGCATGTCATATCACTTAATCCGGCATAGCCAAAGACACGACAGGGGTGAATATTTTCGCAAGCCACTGTAACTGTAGGTGGATTGGATTATAACCCAGGACCTTTGAATGCTATCAAGTGTCTATGAGTACCACACCAATGCATTTCCTCAAAGAATGAATAACACAATAACACAATAATGATCTACACATGATCTACACAAACATATAAGACTTCCACTCATTAACCCCCTACCCCTCCCAGTACAACCACCGGATCGTTGGCCGCTCCATCCTAATGAGCAGCAGGCTGTAAATTCCACCTTCTCCAGGGTGGTGGATCCCCTGGCTGCTCCTAGTCTCTCCTGGTCCCGGTGTTTCTCAGCACTGCCTTGTCCTATTGATAACAGACCATTTACTGGGGAGCACAAGAAGCAGCAGCCTCCTTCACCAGCCTCCCCCACCAGCCTCCAAGCAGCAGCCTCCTACGTCCTAATGACTGGTCCACTAATAATGCATCACACAGACCTCCTCTGGATCCCTCTAATAGCCACAATTGGTTTCTCCCAGCAGAGAGGGGTCTTTAAGTGTAATCCATACCGGACAAGCGACTCACAATTAGACAGTCTCACTGAACACGCACGGACGCACGGACGCACGGACGCACGCACGCACGCACACACACACACACACACACACACACACACACACACACACACACACACACACACACTTAGTGTGTAGCCCAAACATAGAGCTAAACAGAGAACACCATTCATGTTCATGAGAGTCTCATCTTTCCATAGAAAGGAAAGTTTGTTCGGACGCTACAGATGTTTTTGTGAGAAGACCGATTTTCATGATGTCTCATGGGCCTCACATAGGCGGATGCGGAAGATTGAACCTGATATCTCTTGCTTGAAATGAAGGATTTTGATGGTGATGTTTTTGACAAAACACTCTCTGTCTTAACTAGTAGCCTCTGACACATGTACATTCTGCCGTATAGGCCATCATGAGAAACACACTGTTACTTACTGTAGCAGTAGCTCATTCTCTGATTAGACGTGAAAAGGTAGAGAGAGAGAGACACAGAGAGAGAGATACCTGACCACTGTGACTGACCCAAACGTAAGGAAAGCTTTGACTATGTACAGACTCAGTGAGCATAGCCTTGCTATTGAGAAAGGCTGCTGTAGGCAGACCTGGCTCTCAAGAGAAGACAGGCTATGTGCACACTGCCCACAAAAAAACTGAGCAGCACTTCCTAACCTCCTGCCAAATTTATGATCATATTAGAGAGACATATTTCCCTCAGATCCACAAAGAATTCGATAACATGCCCAATTTTACTGGGTGAAATACCACAGTGCCAAGGCAGCAGCTACTCTTCCTGGGGTCCGGCAAAATTAAGACAGTTAAACAATAAAAAAAATATACAATACATTCACTACAGAATTCACAACACACTAAGTGTGTGCCATCAGGGCCATACTAAGTGTGTGCCATCACAGCAGCAAGATGTGTGACCTGTTGCCAAAAGAACCAACCAGTGAAGAACAAACACCATTGTGAATACAACCCATAT
Organism: Salmo salar; assembly: GCF_965601325.2. Classification (NCBI taxonomy): domain Eukaryota; kingdom Metazoa; phylum Chordata; class Actinopteri; order Salmoniformes; family Salmonidae; genus Salmo; species Salmo salar. Next base: position 15,235,489 of record NC_138303.1, on the reverse strand, counting down.
TTATTAGGGATGCACAATATATCAGTGAACATATCGGAATCGGCCGATATTAGCTAAAAATGCCAACATCGGTATCGGCCGATGTCTAGTTTAACGCCCCCAACATTGGTATTTAACCGATTTCAAAGCTGACGTGCATACCTATATAATGTACAGTAGGTACATGACGTAATGACGCCACAGAAAAATGTACGCTATACGTGCAACACAGCGTTCCTAAACTAGCCCACAATGTGTGCTGTGTGGATGGAGCAGTCAACAAGTCGAGCAGTCATTTGAAAGAGTAACAAAATTTCAGCGAGACAACTCAAAGGCGAAATCCATTAAAGCCAAGATAATGGAATTCATTGCCCTTGACAATCAACTGTTCTCTGTCGTGGGGGATGTTGGCTTTCACCGACTGGTCGAGCACTGGTAAACACTACCAAGTGTGCTATTTTTCAGATGTTACCCTACCGGAGTTATGTGTTGTGAAGCTAGCCACAATAAGGACTAGGCACAATAGTGGAATTTGCGGTTTGCCTTCAAAATAAAAGTATGTAATTGACATTAATGAAAATGAATATAAATAGTAGAATTATGCCATACTTCTATTTTGAAGGCTAGCCGCAAAGTCCACTATTGTGGCTAATCCTTATTGTGGCTAGCTTCACATAGATGGGTCCAACCACCATTAATGAAATAAGAACTGCCTTATATATTAGGGTTATTTTAGATGATGACACCTAGCTATATAGTTAGCTGGCTAACTATAACTACTGAAACAGATTATGTCATTTTGCTATGTTTTTGGGGAAGAACATTGCTTGCATCCATAAGCTAGCTAGCTTTTTATCATGACCAGCACTGTAGGTGTGCGAGACAACTTTACCAGCATCATAGCACACGTATCGATGAATTGTTGTGACATATGAAATTCAAGTGATAGTGTAATCAATGTGTAATAACTACGTAAAAAATGCATGAACCCGCTAAATTACTACGTGACGTGCAGTCATATTCAGGTCCTGATTGGTCAACAAGCTTATTTGGCACGTCAAATAGTGCGGCCATGTGCGTGCGTTAACTATTTAACTGTACTAGAATGCTTAAAAGGCCGCACATTTTTTTAAATATCGGTTATCGGTATCGGGTTTTATGGCAAGGAAAATATTGGATATCGGTATCGGCCAAAAATGTAATGTCGGTGCATCACTAATACTGATGTTTATTTATTTTCCCTTTTGTACTTTTGAAATGTCTTTATTATTTTGGAACTTTTGTGAGTGTACTGTTAATTTTTTTAATGTTTTATTTCACTTTTGTTTATTATCTAGTTCACTTGCTTTGGCAATGTAAACATATGTTTCCCATGCCAATAAAGCCCTGAAAATGAAATTGAGAGAGAGAGAGAGAGACAGAGTGAGAGAGAGAGAGTCAGAGACAGAGAGAGAGAGACAGACAGAGAAACACAGAGACAGAGAGTGAGACAAAGACAGAGAGAGAGACAGAGAGAGACAGAGAGATACAGAGAGAAAGGGAGAGAGAGACAGAGAGAGAGAGACAGAGAGAGAGAGAAACCTTATTCAAGGTTTCAAAGACCTCTCTGATGAGGATAGGCTACCCGTCCTGTTGGGGGAGGAGGCAGAGAGCTGTGGGTTGGCAGCGCATTACATTGCTGCCTGCCATAAGATGAGGGACAGTGTCTGACAGACCAATCAACCTGCACATGTACTCTACTGTATGCTTATTGTTATTGTTGAATGAATGGTTATTTTGACCCTTGGTTATTGTTGTTACTGTTGTCCCGTTGACAAATTTGATTCACATTTTTATTTATTTTTGTATTGTAAATATCCAAAATAATGTACATTGTTACATCATGCCAATAAAGCGAATTGAATTGAGAGACAGAGACAGAGAAAGATACAGAGACAGAGACAGACAGAGACTGAGAGAAAGAGAAACAGAGAGGGAGAGTGAAAAGGCTCACTGATCACGAAATGAGGTGGAATCTGAGCTACACTTCCTGACCAGCTGCCAAATTTATGACCACATTAGAGACACATATTTCCCACAGATACACAAACATTTTGAAAACAAATCAAACATTGATAAACTCCTGTAATCTGTTTGAAAAAATGCTCCATTGTGCAATCACAGCAGCAAGACTTGTGCCCTGTTGCCATGAGAAAAGGTAACCCATGCAAAACATATACATACAAACATAAACTACATCACACCTGCCCAGACCCACTAGCTCACACCATCTCCATCAACTACATCACACCTGCCCAGACCCACACCACCATCTCCATCAACTACATCACACCTGCCCAGACCCACACCACCATCTCCATCAACTACATCACACCTGCCCAGACCAACTAGCTCACACCACCAACTCCATCAACTACATCACACCCGCCTAGACCCACTAGCTCACACCACCATCTCCATCAACTACATCACACCTGCCCAGACCCACTAGCTCACACCACCATCTCCATCAACTACATTACACCTGTCCAGACCCACACCACCATCTCCATCAACTACATCACACCTGTCCAGACCCACACCACCATCTCCATCAACTACATCACACCTGCCCAGACCCACACCACCATCTCCATCAACTACATCACACCTGCCCAGACCCACTAGCTCACACCACCATCTCCATCAACTACATCATACCTGCCCAGACCCACTAGCTCACACCACCAACTCCATCCACTATATCACACCTGCCCAGACCCACACCACCATCTCCATCCACTACATCACACCTGCCCAGACCCACACCACCATCTCCATCAACTACATCACACCTGCCCAGACCCACTAGCTCACACCACCATCTCCATCAACTACATCACACCTGCCCAGACCCCAGCCACCCACCATCTCCATCAACTACATCACACCTGCCCAGACCCACACCACCATCTCCATCAACTATATCACACCTGCCCAGACCCACACCACCATCTCCAACTACATCACACCTGCCCAGACCCACTAGCTCACACCACCATCTCCATCAACTACATCACACCTGCCCAGACCCAAACCACCATCTCCATCAACTACATCATACCTGCCCAGACCCACACCACCATCTCCATCAACTACATCACACCTGCCCAGACCCACTAGCTCACACCACCATCTCCATCAACTACATCACACCTGCCGAGACCCACACCACCATCTCCATCAACTACATCATACCTGCCCAGACCCACTAGCTCACACCACCATCTCCATCAACTACATCACACCTGCCCAGACCCACACCACCATCTCCATCAACTACATCACACCTGCCCAGACCCACTAGCTCACACCACCATCTCCATCAACTATATCACACCTGCCCAGACCCACACCACCATCTCCATCAACTACATCATACCTGCCCAGACGAACTAGCTCACACCACCATCTCCATCAACTACATCACACCTGCCCAGACCCACTAGCTCACACCACCATCTCCATCAACTACATCACACCTGCCCAGACCCACACCACCATCTCCATCAACTACATCACACCTGCCCAGACCCACTAGCTCACACCACCATCTCCATCAACTACATCACACCTGTCCAGACCCACACCACCATCTCCATCAACTACATCATACCTGCCCAGACCCACTAGTTCACACCACCATCTCCATCAACTATATCACACCTGCCCAGACCCACTAGCTCACACCACCATCTCCATCAACTACATCACACCTGTCCAGACCCACACCACCATCTCCATCAACTACATCATACCTGCCCAGACCCACTAGCTCACACCACCATCTCCATCAACTACATCACACCTGCCCAGACCCACACCACCATCTCCATCAACTACATCACACCTGCCCAGACCCACTAGTTCACACCACCATCTCCATCAACTACATCACACCTGCCCAGACCCACACCACCATCTCCATCAACTACATCACACCCGCCTAGACCCACACCACCATCTCCATCAACTACATCACACCTGCCCAGACCCACACCACCATCTCCATCAACTACATCACACCTGCCAAGACCCACACCACCATCTCCATCAACTACATCACACCTGCCCAGACCCACACCACCATCTCCATCAACTACATCACACCTGCCCAGACCCACTAGCTCACACCACCATCTCCATCAACTACATCACACCTGCCCAGACCCACTAGTTCACACCACCATCTCCATCAACTACATCAAACCTGTCCAGACCCACTAGTTCACACCACCAACTCCATCAACTACATCAAACCTGTCCAGACCCACTAGTTCACACCACCATCTCCATCAACTACATCACACCTGTCCAGACCCACACCACCATCTCCATCAACTACATCATACCTGCCCAGACCCACTAGCTCACACCACCATCTCCATCAACTACATCACACCTGCCCAGACCCACACCACCATCTCCATCAACTACATCACACCTGCCCAGACCCACTAGCCCACACCACCAACTCCATCCACTACATCACACCTGCCCAGACCCACACCACCATCTCCATCAACTACATCACACCTGCCCAGACCCACTAGCCCACACCACCATCTCCATCAACTACATCACACCTGCCCAGACCCACACCACCATCTCCATCAACTACATCACACCTGCCCAGACCCACTAGCTCACACCACCATCTCCATCAACTATATCACACCTGCCCAGACCCACACCACCATCTCCATCAACTACATCATACCTGCCCAGACGAACTAGCTCACACCACCATCTCCATCAACTACATCACACCTGCCCAGACCCACTAGCTCACACCACCATCTCCATCAACTACATCACACCTGCCCAGACCCACACCACCATCTCCATCAACTACATCACACCTGCCCAGACCCACTAGCTCACACCACCATCTCCATCAACTACATCACACCTGTCCAGACCCACACCACCATCTCCATCAACTACATCATACCTGCCCAGACCCACTAGTTCACACCACCATCTCCATCAACTATATCACACCTGCCCAGACCCACTAGCTCACACCACCATCTCCATCAACTACATCACACCTGTCCAGACCCACACCACCATCTCCATCAACTACATCATACCTGCCCAGACCCACTAGCTCACACCACCATCTCCATCAACTACATCACACCTGCCCAGACCCACTAGCTCACACCACCATCTCCATCAACTACATCACACCTGCCCAGACCCACACCACCATCTCCATCAACTACATCACACCTGCCCAGACCCACTAGTTCACACCACCATCTCCATCAACTACATCACACCTGCCCAGACCCACACCACCATCTCCATCAACTACATCACACCCGCCTAGACCCACACCACCATCTCCATCAACTACATCACACCTGCCCAGACCCACACCACCATCTCCATCAACTACATCACACCTGCCAAGACCCACACCACCATCTCCATCAACTACATCACACCTGCCCAGACCCACACCACCATCTCCATCAACTACATCACACCTGCCCAGACCCACAGCCACCCACTCTCCATCAACTACATCACACCTGCCCAGACCCACTAGCTCACACCACCATCTCCATCAACTACATCACACCTGCCCAGACCCACTAGTTCACACCACCATCTCCATCAACTACATCAAACCTGTCCAGACCCACTAGTTCACACCACCAACTCCATCAACTACATCAAACCTGTCCAGACCCACTAGTTCACACCACCATCTCCATCAACTACATCAAACCTGCCCAGACCCACACCACCATCTCCATCAACTACATCACACCTGCCCAGACCCACTAGCCCACACCACCATCTCCATCAACTATATCACACCTGCCGAGACCCACACCACCATCTCCATCAACTACATCACACCTGTCCAGACCCACTAGCTCACACCACCATCTCCATCAACTACATCACACCTGCCCAGACCCACACCACCATCTCCATCAACTACATCAAACCTGTCCAGACCCACTAGTTCACACCACCAACTCTATCAACTACATCACACCTGCCCAGACCCACTAGCTCACACCACCATCTCCATCGCCCGCATTACTCAAAATTGGCCACAAAATGTACTGTTAAATTCAAATCGTTTTTTGTTGATGTTGTTTTGCTTCTCACTTTTCTTTATTGTTTATTTCACTTGCTTTGGCAATGTAAACACTTGTTTCCTATGACAGTAAAGTCCATTTGAATTGAATTGTTATAGAGAAATAGACCTCAGTGACCTATGAAGTTCCTGGTTTATGTGAAGGGGAACCAACTGTGACGTTCATTTTAATCTCTCTGTTTCTTTACAGTGTTTCATGGGTTCTATCAGTCAGTCCCTCCAACTAACCCCTGATGAATCCTTCTGTAGATTTATAGGCTGCGTCATAAATGACATCCTATTCCCTATGTAGTGCATTACTTTTAACCAGGGCCCATAGGGTTTGGGTCAAAAGTAGTACACTATGTAGGGTATAGGATGCCATTTGGGATTGAATCACAGAGAGGAGCCATGGCCCTTAGAGAAACTCCCTGTGGACAGTAAAGTTAGGTATTATGGAGCCTATGTTAGGTGTTTACTGCCGTTGAAGGCCTGCTAGCAGCTCCCAGCCTGGGGACATACAGCTCCATCACTTTCATTAGAGACAGACAGGTAGATGCTGCCAGGAGAGGGGGCTAAGCCGACTATAGAGTGGACTACTTTTGGTCTCCTATTCCCTATATTGCAAACCACTTTTGGTCTCCTATTCCTTATATAGTGCACTTGTTTTGGCCTCCTATTCCCTATATCGTCCACTACTTTGGGTATCCTATTCCCTCTCTATATAGTGACCCTTTAAACCTAGTGTACTAGAGTCCATTTCAGATGAATTCTTGGTGTATGGGAAAGGGTTGTGTTGATGAAAACGGTCCCTCAGAGGTAAAGCGACCCTCCTGTCTCTCATCTCTTTCCTCCCTGGCAGAGTATCTTCCTCCTGTCTCTCATCTCTTTCCTCCCTGGCAGAGTATCTTCCTCCTGTCTCTCATCTCTTTCCTCCCTGGCAGAGTATCTTCCTCCTGTCTCGCATCTCTTTCCTCCCTGGCAGAGTATCTTCCTCCTGTCTCTCCTCTCTTTCCTCCCTGGCAGAGTATTCTTCCTCCTGTCTCTCATCTCTTTCCTCCCTGGCAGAGTATCTTCCTCCTGTCTCTCCTCTCTTTCCTCCCTGACAGAGTATCGTCCTCCTGTCTCTCATCTCTTTCCTCCCTGGCAGAGTATCTTCCTCCTGTCTCTCATCTCTTCATCCTACCTCCAGCCTCTCCTCTCCTCTCCTCTCCTCTCCTCTCCTCTCCTCTCCTCTCCTCTCCTCTCCTCTCCTCTCCTCTCCTCTCCTCTCCTCTCCTCTCCTCTCCTCTCCTCTCCTCTCCTCTCCTCTCCTCTCCTCTCCTCTCCTCTCCTCTCCTCTCCTCTCCTCCTTTCTTCACCTCTCCTCTGCCTCTTCTCCTCTACTTTCCTCCTCTTGCCTATTTTCCTTTCGTCTCCTCCTCCTGCCTCCTCTCCTCTCTGCCTCTTCTTCTCTCTTTTACTCTCCTTTCCTCCTGCCTCCTCTCTTCTGGCTCTACAGAGGATCACAGCACTACTGATCTCTAGAGACAGGTCCTGTTCTGCTTCCTGCTGCGCCAGCCATAACCCTGGTCCTCAAACACGCACGCACCACGCGAATAGAAACAAATGCAAGCGCACACACAAACATACAAGTCATCATATACACACAAACATACACACACACAGCCAATGACCTGTCCAAGTCTTAATAAATCAGAAGCTGCTGCCATTAGTGTGGTGCTTCCTCAGCAGCCCAGCTGTGTCACCACAGCCACAGCCACAGCCACAGCCACTGTCATGACTCTCCCATCCACACTGTAACAGAGAAGGGGGGTCAGGAGGGGGAAGCAGCCATCCACACCGTAACAGAGAAGGGGGGGTCAAGGGGGGGAAGCAGCCATCCACACCGTAACAGAGAAGGGGGGTCAAGGGGGGGGAAGCAGCCATCCACACCGTAACAGAGAAGGGGGGTCAAGGGGGGGAAGCAGCCATCCACACCGTAACAGAGAAGGGGGGTCAAGGGGGGGAAGCAGCCATCCACACCGTAACAGAGAAGGGGGGGTCAGGGAGGGGGGAAACAGCCATCCACACCGTAACAGAGAAGGGGGGTCAGGAGGGGGAAACAGCCATCCACACCGTAACAGAGAAGGGGGGTGAGGAGGGGGAAACAGCCATCCACACCGTAACAGAGAAGGGGGGTCAGGAGGGGGAAACAGCCATCCACACCGTAACAGAGAAGGGGGGTCAGGAGGGGGAAACAGCCTCCACACCGTAACAGAGAAGGGGGGTCAGGAGGGGGAAACAGCTATCCACGTTGTTTTCATCCATTTATCTGAGGCTGTGGTTATGTTTACCAGCTGGATTGGATCCTTATTCCTCACACACACAGATACCCATATACTGTAGAAACACAAACAGTGGCCTTTATTTACACAGAAACTCTCTCTCTCCCTTTCACTGTCGTCACAACACACAGACACACACACACACAACACACACACCTCCAGCCATCTCCCAGTGCTGCTGAGGAGGCAGAGCAGTGACACCGGGATGAATAGGTGCGTGGTGTAACTGGGCTCCTGGCTGCACTCTGGAGGAGGGGGACGTAAGAGATGCTAAATCACCCCTGCTTTGGGATGCTTACGGCCGCCCGGGAACACACTCATCCATTTCCCCACTATGAAATGCCTACCAACAGACCTACAGTAGGTTCACTACAGCTACAGACGGATCTTCAAAATCAGAGCTTTACGTTGAGAACTACGAATCTGACCGACTGATTCCAATACAGAATCAACTACAATAAAGGATATTTGAAATAACATTATCATAGGGATGTTTCAATGTCTTTATTTGACATTACTGACATGTATTACACTGACTCTCCTGAGGGACAGTACAGTACTGCACTTGCTTGGCTCTAGAGTCTGTGTGGGCTTTCTGGTTTGTGTCTCCTGACTGCTTCCCACTGGGAGGAATTCTCACATTGTAACATGGTAGTTTAGGGAACCGCTCAGCTCTTTCCCCTGCGACTGAGCTGTGTGGGCCAAAGAGCTCCATTCAGAGCCAGGAGAAAACAGACAGCGGGGTTGAAGAGAGAGGGACACACACGTTGGAAAGTAGGACAGAGAACAAAATAAATCCCTAAAGAGTCATTCACTATATGGGTGTATATAGAGTAATACAGTATATAGTATAGCGACCAGGATGGTCTACTCACCTGACTGTAGGTATGACTGTAGGTATGACTGTAGGTACCGTATGACTGTAGGTATGAATGTAAGTATGGTTGTAGGTGTGGTCTAGACACAGTGTGATCCTGCCTCTGTGGAAGACAGAGAACAGAGCAGTTAGCTGGTGCTGCTGGTTGTGACTGAGCTTGTGTGAGAAGGTCCCGGCATGCGTTCAGACAGGATAGCTTTGAAGAGGGCTGGGAGCTATGGACAGCCCACAAGAGAGAGGAACAGACCAGAAGAAAGGCAATTGACCAAGAGGTGTCTGTTTTTATGCAATCCTCTTTCTCTCTCCACACAATTCACACTTGCAGTTAAAGTTAAATGTCTTCCACTTATAATGGTTCTAAAACCAGACACTGGAGATTTCTCTTCATGCTCATTCCTTCATTCCTTTGTTTCATCCTTATCCCCTGTCTCACTCAGTCTCCTTCAGTCTCCCTCATCCCCTCTGTCTCTCTGTTACACTCTCCCTCAGTCTCCTTCAGTCTCCCTCATCCGCTCTGTCTCTCTCAGTTACACTCTCCCTCAGTCTCCTTCAGTCTCCCTCATCCCCTCTGTCTCTCTCAGTTACACTCTCCCTCAGTCTCCTTCAGTCTCCCTCATCCCCTCTGTCTCTCTGTTACACTCTCCCTCAGTCTCCTTCAGTCTCCCTCATCCCCTCTGTCTCTCTCAGTTACACTCTCCCTCAGTCTCCTTCAGTCTCCATTCTCCCCTCAGTCTCCCTCAGGCTCCTTCAGTCTACCTCAGTATACCTCAGTCTCCCTCAGTCTCCCTCAGTCTCCTTCAGTCTCCCTCAGTCTACCTTCAGTCTACCTCAGTATACCTCAGTCTCCCTCAGTCTCCCTCAGTCTCCTTCAGTCTCCCTCAGTCTCCTTCAGTCTACCTCAGTCTCCCTCAGTCTCCTTCAGTCTACCTCAGTCTCCCTCAGTCTACCTCAGTCTCCCTCATCCCCTCAGGCTCCTTCAGTCTCCCTCATCCCCTCAGGCTCCTTCAGTCTCCCTCAGTCTGCATCACATCCTCAGTCTCCCTCAGTCTCCCTCATCCTCCCTCAGTCTCCTTCAGTATGCATCACATCCTGCACTTGACTGATTTCATGATGTTCTGAAACCTTTCCCTCTCTCTGCTTTAGGCCACAGAAGTCTCTCATATTTAACATCCTGGTTTTGGAATGGTTTCTCTCCCCTCTCTATCTATCTGTGTTTTAACAGCTTAGGGCTGATTTTCCTTTGCGGTGGACTGAGCTGTATAAGTGTCTATGCCGTGCCAGTATACTGTCAGCTCCTTTCGTTACGCCTCCCTCCCTCAACTCCACAGACATCAACTACATCTACAGGGACTCAGGAAATAAGCTGAATATGTCTTAGGGGACATGATGAGTTGGCACTTTCTGCTCGGAGTTCAGCACTTAATGGAGGGAGCAGTGTAGAGAGGGAGAGACAGAGAGAGCGAGAGAGGGACAGAGAGAGAGAGAAAGAGAGAGAGAAAGAGAGAGAGAAACAGAGACAGAGAGAGAGACAGAGAGAGACAGAGCGAGCGACAGAGAGAGAGACACACAGAGAGAGAGAGAGAGAGAGAGAGAGAGACAGAGAGCGAGCGAAAAAGAGAGAAGTGTTTGAGGAAGACTCTAAAATCTCTGTGTCTCGTCTCCTGGGAGCAGCAATATGGCTGTCAGATACCTGAGGGCTATTTCTGTTCCCTCTCCCCACATGCTGGCTCATTACTGGGCCTGAGCTCTGCCAGAACTGGCCTGTCTCATGGAGAAGGGAAGAGGGAGGAGAGGAGGGAGGAGGAGAGGAGCTGCTGCCCAGCAAACCGGGAACATTCCCAGAACGTTAGCTAAGTACTAGTTAGGGTTTTATCCAACATTAGGATGATAACATCCCAAAGAAATTCATATATATATTTTTTATGGAATATCCTTGGAATGTTCACCTAACATTCACTAAAATGTTGTGCACAACATCTTTACCAACTACCACAGAACATTTGCCAAAAGTTCTCATTAGTTTTCCAGCTAATATTACACCACAACCTTCCAGTAATGTTTTCCCAGCAAACCAAAATTGGTTCTGTGAAAGTATCCAGAACATTCGTTAGGTTGCAGCAAATGTTCTCATAACACACAAAACATTTTTCATTCGTGGTGATGATTATGGGAACATTTGAATAACTAAAAAATGGTGTTCTGTGTCCTAATTGACCATATTTGACTGAAAACCCAGAAGGCCACAGCCTCTGGTGCAGAGGGTTAATGATCTCGCTGAAAATCTGAAGATCGCAGGTTCAGTCCCACATATTCTTTAACCATCTTTCTTTTTATATATATATATATATATATATATATATATATATATATATATATATATATATATATATATATATATATTTTAACTGAGGTTTGAGACGCTTGACGTGGTACCCCCTGGATTAGTTTCAAGATCTGAACAAGCAAAAGTGATCCTAGATCAGCAGTCAGAGTCTTGGATACCCAGACGTACGCAGCATATAAAGAGGATAGGTGAAGTGATGGTGAATAACTCAGTTACCAGTATTTCTCTGGGTTAGTTACGTCTAAGAAGGTTAAAAAGGAAGCATGGATTTCCTGATTGACCATAATGCCATGGAACAAAGAAGATGTAAAAGAGCTTCCCTGGTGGTGTGGAGGTTAAAAGCCCTACCTGGGCAACCACAAATTGCAGGTTGAAACCCCACATGTGCAGATTGTCATCATATTAAAGTGTAAAAAAAAATATGGTTGTGTTTGTGTGATTAAATGCTGTTAAAATGGCCTATGAAATAAATGAAAATGCCCTATGAATTAAATGAAAATGTGTCTCTATCTCACCTACAATACAGTCCTCAAATGCAAATTGCCATTAAATCCAAATTGCCAAGAAACATAACGGGGATGCATTCCAATCTGCTTTCTTATGTGTTAGTAACTTATTTAATTCTTACAACATTACGGGAATGTCCTGTGCAACCTAACTTAAACATGGTCATCACAACTGAGCATTTTTTGTTTGTTTTAGGGACCTATATCTTTTTATGTACCCACTGTTCCCACAACCTAAATAAATACGAATTAAATATTCTGGGAACCTTTAACCCTTGACCCGCCACTATGTTTAACAGCAGAGAAAACCCCCTTAATTATCTTTTTTCAACTTGAAATTTGATGACATTTCCTAGAGTTACCTCAACATTAGAAATAGTGAAACATAGCCTTTGTTCATATTTCCATGAAAGCTGAGCACCACCAGGGTACAAAGATTGTCTTAGGGTCATTTTTGACCCAGTAGTTATACAATCATTTACACACCACAAAAACCACAAAGAAACACACACACTGAGACATTGAGATGATGTGTGCTACTGATTGAACTCAGCCAGCAGCTCCTGAAGAGGAAGATCACCATGGTTGGCACAGTTAGAAAGAACAAGCCTGAGCTCCCCCCTGCACTCCTCACAACAGGGGGGAGAGAGGCCTTCTCATCAAAGTTTGTCTTCACCCCCACCACTGCTTTAGTTTCTTACCTCCCAAAGAGGAACAAGAATGTGGTCCTCCTGAGCACACTGCACAAAACGGCTGAGATCAGTGATCGTGAGGACAGGAAGCCAGCCATCAACCTGGACTACAACCAGAACAAATGACCGTGGACAACCTGGACAAGGTGATTGGAACTTACAGCTGCAGGAGAATGACCGCCCGCTGGACCCTGGTCATCTTCCATAACATCATTGATGTGTCCACATACAATGTCTTCATGATATGGTACAAGATTAACCCTAACTGGATGCCTGATAAGTGGAACAAGAGGAGGGTGTTCCTGGAACATCTGGGAAAGGCACTTGTAACCCCACACATTCAAAGAAGGGAGGGCCTCCCCTGCACAGCAGCCTTTGCAGTGCTTTTGAAAGCTGTTCAGGGGGCTGAATCTTATCCTGATCCACCTAAGGCTGCAGCTGGGGCAGGCAAGAGGAGGAGATGCCAATTTTGCCCCCCAAAAAAGGACTGTGAAACGAATACTATGTGCTGCACATGTGAGAAATACATCTGCAAAGTCCATGCACACACACTTACATACTGTCCTACATGTGATAATTAGAGTTGATTGATTTATGTTCTTCACGTTTTTTTTATTATTATTTAATTATTATTTATTGTTCATGTTTATACACCTTGTGGGTGGGGGCAATGGTGAGAAGACTAGTATTTTGTAGTTAATTCCTCATTGTACAGTATGTCAGAATATATCACTATGTTGCCAAAAAAGTTAGACTTATTGTTTCCCTTCAATAAAATGCATTCAAAACTACTTTCTGCACATTTCTGCTACTTTCTTACGCTATACAAGTGCTATATCTTGCTACAAAATGTATGTTTACACCTACGCAGCACCTTTAGCAATAATAATAACAATAATAAACCTCAACTTTAGTAAAGAAAACAATTTTGACAGGTGTGATGTAATAAAAAGGAGTGGTGTCCACTGATTAAACGTGCTGCATTTTGAAGAGGGAAAACCCAGATATTTACAACGTTTGTGATGAATGACAGGTTGTTTCTTCATGCAAAATAGATTTGGGATTTAAAATTCCGTTAAGCTGCTTTATTTTAAGGGTTTAGTGAAGGCGGGCCATTTTTTACCCTTAGGACATACGGAGTCTACAGAATGTAAAGACTACACAAGGGTTAAAGAACACAGCAAGGCTGTTCTGTCAACATTCCTGCAAAATCCAAGGAATGTTTTGTGCACCCTGATACAAACATTGTCTGAATGTCAGCACAACTAGACAGTTTTAGTGTTTTGAGAACATATATCTCTTGTGATATCCCCACCATTTTCCCACAACCTAAATACACTGAACAAAAATATAAACGCAACATGCAATGATTTCAAAGGTTTTACTGAGTTAGTTTATATAAGGAAATCAGCCAATTTAAATTAATAAATGAGGCCCTAATCTATGGATTTCACATGACTGGGAATACAGATATGTATCTGTTTGTCAGAAATATATATTTTTTAAAGTAGTGGATCAGAAAACCAGTCCGTATCTGGTGTGACCACCATTTGCTTCATGCGGCATGACACATCTCCTTCGCATAGAGTTGATCAGGCTGTTGATTGTGGCCTGCGAGAACTGGAACACTCTATCATACATGTCAATCCAGAGCATCCCGAAAAAGCTCAATGGTTGACATGTCTGATGAGTATGCAGGTGGATGAATGGAACGACAATCGGCCTCAGGATCTCATCACGGTATCTCTGTGCATTCAAACTGCCATCGATAAAATGCATTTGTGTTCGTTGTCCATAGCTTATGCCTGCCCATACCATAACCCCACCACCACCATGGGGCACTCTGTTCACTCTGTTCTTTGGTAGTGCAAAGCCACAGCTTCATCAGCTGTCCAGGTAAAGAACCCAGATGTGGACATCCAGGGCTGGCGTGGTTATACGTGGTCTGCGGTTATGTGGCCGGTTGGAAGTACAACCAAATTCTCTAAAACGACGTTGGAGGCGGCTTATAGTAGAGAAATGAACATTCACTTATCTGGCAACAGCTCTGGTGGACATTCCTGCGGTCATAATGCCAATTGCACGCTCCTTCAAAACTTCAGACACCTGTGGCATTGTATTGTGTGACAAAACTGCACATTTTAGAGTGGCCTTTTATTGTCCCCAGCAAAAGGTGCAAAACCTGTGTAATGATCATGCTGTTTAATCAGCTTCTTGATATGCCACACCTATCAGGTGGATGGATTATCTTGGAAAAGGAGAAAGTCTTACTAACAGGGATGTAAACAGATTAGTGCACAACATTTTTGAGAAATAAGCTTTTTTGCATACGTAAAATTTATGGGCTCTTTAATTTCAGCTCAAACATAGGCCCAACACTTTACATGATGCGTTTATATTTTTGTTCAGTATAAATGTTGTAATAACTTTTAAAGAACATGAAAAATGTGTTCAGTAATAGAAGCGTTGTAATAATCAGCACAAATGGACAGGTTTTGAGCTTTGGGATCATATCTCTTGAAAGTACACACAATGTTCCCACAACCTAATGAAATATGTGGATGTCCTTGTAACTCAGGTGAATGTTTTTTGCACCCTAAAAGAAACATTGTAGAATCATCCACACAACTGGACAGTTTTTGAGTTTTGGGAAGATATCTTTTGTGATGTATCTACAATGTTCCCACAACCTAATGAAACATTCTGGGTACGTTCTTGCAACATCATGCAAAGTTTTTATAAAAGCATTCTATGATCATCACCACAACTGGACAGTTTTTGTGTTATGAGAACATTTTCCGCCACCTAACGAATGTTCTGGGAACTTTCACAGAACCAATTTTGGTTAGCTGGGTGATCTGTCTTTAGGATGTCACCGCCTAATGATGGGAGTGGAATAGAAACCACACACTGGTGATATACCACTGACTCACTTTGCGACTCAGAGAGTGGGGTGGGGCACTGCAAGAAATAGGAAATGTTTCTTTCTTCTTGTTCTGAGGAGAGTACAGAATGTGCGTCACACAGGGGAAGAAATCATGTGTTTGTGACAGTTTTCAAATAGATATAATAATGTCTGGAAAAGCACCCGTTTCCAGGCAGAGTTATAACTACAAATCACTACTGCTCTGGCCACGGCTTGTCCATCTAGGTGTGTCCATGGAGGCGTGTCCATGGAGGTGTGTCCATGTAGGGAGACAGAGTAATGGGTGGAGGGGTGGAGTCTAAAGGAACGGCACCTTATATACAGTGCATTCAGAAAGTATTCAGAACCCATTGACTTTTTTCGCTTTGTCATTATGGGGCATTGTGATGTCATTATGGGGCATTGTGACGTCATTATGGGGCATTGTGACGTCATTATGGGGCATTGTGACGTCATTATGGGGCATTGTGTGTAGATTGATGAGGGGAAAAAAGTATTTAATCAATTTTAGAATTACAAAATGTGGAAAAAGTCAAGGGGTCTGAATACTTTCCGAATGCACTGTATCTGGCTTTCTGCCTGTTGGCTGGTCTCTGATGCTAGGGGACTATGGACAAGGACATACCAACAACTCTGCCTCTACTGTTGACCATCTCAGTGGCCGTGTGGTTAGAGCGTCCGCCCTGAGATTGGACGGTTGTGAGTTTAATCCCCGGCTGAGTCATATCAAAGACTCTAAAAATGGGTCCCCGATGTGCCTGTGCTTGGCACTCAGCATTAAGGTGATAGATTGGGGATAAAGTCCTGTGATAGACTAGTGTCCTGTCCAGGGGGTGGGGTTCATGACACAGAAGATAGACTCCTGCCCTAGGAGCAGGCTACTTACCTGTGTCTACTGTGACAACAATTCTATCTATGAATGTAAGTAGAGCCATGTTGCCAGGCTGTGCCCTCGAGGTCAAATCTGTGCTGAGGAGCACGAAGACACACATGCAGGCCCGAATGCAGAGAGACAGAAACACACACACCCTCCATCTGTATCTAGTCTCCTCTAACTCTGAAGCCCCCTCTCTGCTGTCAAACACATGGCACTACTACATCAAAGGCCTCTCAACCCAAAAGTGCTCATTCTACTGTGAAAGGAGAGATCCTCAGGCGTCACTTCTCTATTGGTAGTTTCCACCCTGAGGTGTAAAGTGTGCTGTAGGAGAGTAACAGAAAATGGAGTGGCCCTAGAGAAGTAGCTGGCTCTGCTCTAATCTCATTGTGACCAACCCACCCAAGTGGAGCAGTGGGGCACACAGCTGACAGAGTGACACTGGCTCTGAGCCACTGTGACAGACAGGGCCACCACTGGCTCTGAGCCACTGTGACAGACAGGGCCACCGCTGGCTCTGAACCACTGTGACAGACAGGGCCACCGCTGGCTCTGAGCCACTGTGACAGACAGGGCCACCGCTGGCTCTGAGCCACTGTGACAGACAGGGCCACCGCTGGCTCTGAGCCACTGTGACAGGCAGGGCCACCGCTGGCTCTGAGCCACTGTGACAGACAGGGCCACCGCTGGCTCTGAGCCACTGTGACAGACAGGGCCACCGCTGGCTCTGAGCCACTGTGACAGACAGGGCCACTGCTGTGTGTGTATATGTGTGTTAACATGTGTGTGTGAACAAATGCCTTCTGGTGCCAGAGGTGCCATGTTCAAGCACTGCCACCACCTCAAGTGTGTGTGTTTGTTTAAAAGGGGTGGGGTTGGGGGGTGTATGTGTGAAAGGGGTGGGGATGGGGGTGGGGTTGTAGGATTTTAATTTCAAATCAAATCAAATTGTATTGGTCACACACACATGGTTATTAAATGTTATTGCCAGTGTAGCAAAATGCTTGTGCTTCTAGTTCCAACAGTGCAGAAATATCTAACAAGTAACCTAACAATTCCCCTACAACTACCTAACACACACAATCAAACAAGTAATCTAACAATTCCCCAACAACTACGTAATACACACAATCTAACAAGTAATCTAACAATTCCCAACAACTACCTAATACACACAATCTAACAAGTAATCTAACAATTCCCCAACAACTACCTAATACACACAATCTAAAGGGATGAATGAGAATATGTACATATACAGTGGGGGGAAAAGTATTTGATCACCTGCTGATTTTGTACGTTTGCCCACTGACAAAGAAATGATCAGTCTATAATTTTAATGGTAGGTTTATTTGAACAGTGAGAGACAGAATAACAACAAAAAAATCATGTCAAAAATGTTATAAAATTATTTGCATTTTAATGAGGGAAATAAGTATTTGACCCCCTCTCAATCAGAAAGATTTCTGGCTCCCAGGTGTCTTTCATACAGGTAACGAGCTGAGATTAGGAGCACACTCTTAAAGGGAGTGCTCCTAACCGCAGCTTGTTACCTGTAAAAAAGACACCTGTCCACAGAAGCAATCAATCAATCAGATTCCAAACTCTCCACCATGGCCAAGACCAAAGAGCTCTCCAAGGATGTCAGGGACAAGATTGTAGACCTACACAAGGCTGGAATGGGCTACACGACCATCGCCAAGCAGCTTGGTGAGAAGGTGACAACATTTGGTGCGATTATTCGCAAATGGAAGAAACACAAAAGAACTGTCAATATCCCTCGGCCTGGGGCTCCATGCAAGATCTCACCTCGTGGGGTTGCAATGATCATGAGAACGGTGAGGAATCAGCCCAGAACTACACGAGACGATCTTGTCAATGATCTCAAGGCAGCTGGGACCATAGTCACCAAGAAAATAATTGGTAACACACTATGCCGTGAAGGACTGAAATCCTGCAGCGCCCGCAAGGTCCCCCTGCTCAAGAATACATATACATGCCTGTCTAAAGTTTGCCAATGAACATCTGAATGATTCAGAGGACAACTGGTGAAAGTGTTGTGGTCAGATGAGACCAAAATGGAGCTCTTTGGCATCAACTCAACTCGCCGTGTTTGGAGGAGGATTAATACTGCCTATGACCCCAAGAACACCATCTCCACCGTCAAACATGGAGGTGGAAACATTATGCTTTTGGGGTGTTTTTCTGCTAAGGGGACAGGACAACTTCACCGCATCATTTGACGGGGCCATGTACTGTCAAATCTTGGGTGAGAACCTCCTTCCCTCAGCCAGGGCATTGAAAATGGGTCGTGGATGGGTATTCCAGCATGACAATAACCCAAAACACACGGCCAAGGCAACAAAGGAGTGGCTCAAGAAGAAGCACATTAATAAGGTCCTGGAGTGGCCTAGCCAGTCTCCAGACCTTAATCCCATAGAAAATATGTGGAGGGAGCTGAAGGTTTGAGATGCCAAACATCAGCCTCGAAACCTTAATGACTTGGAGAAGATCTGCAAAGAGGAGTGGGACAAAATCCCTCCTGAGATGTGTGCAAACCTGGTGGCCAACTACAAGAAACGTCTGACCTCTGTGACTGCTAACAAGGGTTTTGCCACCAAATACTAAGTCATGTTTTGCAGAGGGTCAAATACTTATTTCCCTCATTAAAATGCAAATCATTTTATAACATTTTTGAAATGCGTTTTTCAGGATTTTTTTGTTGTTATTCTGTCTCTCACTGTTCAAATAAACCTACCATTAAACTGATAGACTGATCATTTCTTTGTCAGTGGGCAAACGTACAAAATCAGCAGGGGATCAAATACTCTCTTCCCCCACTGTAAATATATGAATGAGAGATGGCCGAGCGGCATAGGCAAGGTGCATTAGATGGTACACAATACAGTATGTAGATGTGACATGAGTAATGTAAGATTATTGAAGTGGCATTATTTAAAGTCACATTATTTAAAGTTGCATTGTTTAAAGTGACTAGTGATCCATTTATTAAAGTGTCCAGTGATTGGGTCTCAATGTAGGCAGCAGCCTCTCTGAGTTAGTGATTGCTGTTTAACAGTCTGATGGCCTTGAGATAGAAGGTGTTTTTCAGTCTCTCGGTCCCAGCTTTGATGCACCTGTACTGACCTCACCTTCTGGATGATAACGGTGTGAACAGGCAGTGGCTCGGGTGGTTGTTGTCCTTGATGATCTTTTTTGCCTTCCTGTGACATCGGGTGCTGTAGGTGTCATGGAGCACAGGTAGTTTGCCCCCGGGGGAGAGCCTTGTGGGGGAGAGCCTTGTGGTTGAGGGCGGTGCAGTTACCATACCAGGCTGTGATACAGCCCGACAGGATGCTCTCGATTGTGCATCTGTAACATTTTGTCAGGGTTTTGGGTGACAAGCCAAATTTCTTCAGCCTCCTGAGGTTGAAGAGGTGCTGTTGCACCTTCATCTTTGTCTGAGATGTGTACGCCCAGGAACTTAAAACTTTCCACCTTCTCCACTGCTGTCCCTTCGATGTGGATAGGGGGGTGCTCCCTCTGCTGTTTCCTGAAGTCCACGATAATCTTCTTTGATTTGTTGACGTTGAGTGAGAGGTTGGTTTCCTGACACCACACTCTGAGTGCCCTCCCCTCCTCGCTGTAGGCTGTCTCGTCGTTGTTGGTGATCAAGCCCACTACTGTTGTGTCATCTGCAAACTTGATGATTGAGTTGGAGGAGTGCATGGGCACACAGTCGTGGGTGAACAGGAAGTACAGGAGAGGGCTGAGCACACACCCTTGTGGGTTTTGAGGGTCAATGAAGTGGAGATGTTGTTTCCTACCTTCACCACATGGGGGCGGCCCGTCAGAAAGTCCAGGACCCAGTTGCACAGGGTGGGGTTGAGACCCAGGGCCTCCAGCTTGATGATGAGCTTGGAGGGTACTATGGTGTTGAATGCTGAGCTGTAGTCAATGAACAGCATTCTTACATAGGTATTATTTTTGTCCAGATGGGATAGGGCAGTGTGCAGTGTGATGGCAATTGCGTCATCTGTGGACCTGTTGGGGCAGTGTGCAAACTGAAGTGGGTCTAGGGTGGCCGGTAAGGTGGCGGTGACATAATCATTGACTAGCCTCTCAAAGCACTTTATGATGACAGAAGTGAGTACTATGGGGCGGTAGTCATTTAGTTCAGTTATCTTTGCCTTCTTGGGTAACAGGAACAATGGTAGCCATCTTGAAGCAACTGGGGACAACAGACTGGGACAGGGATTGATTGAATATGTCCGTAAACACTAGCCAGCTGGTCTGCGCATGCTCTGAGAACACGGCTAGGGATTCCGTCTGGGCCAGCAGCCTTGTGAGAGTTAACATGTTTAAATGTTTTACTCACGTCAGCCACTGAGACGGTGGCACTGTAATATCCTCAAAGTGGGCAAAGAAGGTGTTTAGTTTGTCTGGAAGCGTGACGTCGGTATCCGTGACGTGGCTGTTTTTGTTTTTGTAGTCCGTGATTTCCTGTAGACCCTGTGACATATGTCTCGTGTCTGAGCCGTTGAATTGCGACTCCACCTCGTCCCTGTACCGGCATTTCGGCTTCCCTCCTTCCGGAGGCAATAACTACACTGTTTATATTCAGCCATATTTCCAGACCTCTTTCCATGGTTAAATGCGGTGGATCGCGCTTTCAGTTTTTCGCAAATGCTGCCATCCATTTTTTTTAAAACGCACTCACCAAGTCAGCGTATAGATCTATGTCGTTCTCTGAGGCTGACTGGAACATATTCCAGTTCGCGTGATCAAAACAATCTTGGAGCTCGGCATCCAATTGGTCAGTCCAGCATTGAATGGATCTCATCACTAGTACATCCTGTTTGAGTTTCTGCCTATAAACCAGCTCGAGCAAGATGGCGTTGTGGTCGGATATGCCGAAAGGAGGGCGGGGGAGGGCTTTGTATGCATCGTGGAAGTTAGAGTAGCAGTGGTCGAGAGTATTATCCCTACGTGTCGTGCAATAAATATGCTGATAAAATTTACATAGCATTGATCTCAAATGTGTTAAAATCCCCAGCAACAATAAATGCAGCCTCCTTGTATATAGTTTACAGTTTACATAGAGTCGAGTGACGTTCCTTGAGGGCCGTCTTGGTGTTCGCTTGAGGAGGGATGTACACAGCTGTGACTATAACTGACGAGAATTCTCTTGGTAGGTAGAATGGCCGGCATTTGATTGTAAGGAATTCTAGGTCAGGTGAGCTGAAGGACTTGAGTTCCTGTGTGTTGTTATGATTGCACCATGAGTTGTTAATAATAAGGCATACACCCCCGCCCTTCCTCTTCCTAGAGAGGTGTTTATCTCTGTCGGCACGATGCATGGAGAAGCCCGGTGGCTGGACCGATTCTGACAACATACCCGAGAGAGACATGTTTCTGTGAAACAGAGAATGTTAGTCTCTGATGTCTCTCTGGAAGGCAACCCTTGCTCGAATTTCGTCTACCTTGTTGTCAAGAGACTGAACATTGGAGAGTAGTATACTCGGGAGCGGTGAGCGATGTGACCGTTTACAAAGCCTGACCAGAAGACCGCTCCATCTGCCCCTTCTGCATCGCTCTTGTTTTCGGTCAACTGCTGGGATTAGATCCATTGTCCTGGGTGGCGGGCCGAAGAGAGGATCTGCTTCGGGAAAGTCGTATTCCTGGTCGTAATGTTGGTAAGTTAACGTTGCGCTTATATACATTAGTTCTTCCCGGCTGTATGTAATAAGACTTAAGATTTCCTGGGGTAACAATGTAAGAGATAATACATAAAAAAAAGAAATACTGCCTAGTTTCCTAAGAACGCGAAGCAAGGTGACCATCTCTGTCGGCGTCATCTTTGATCACCCTGTTGCGGGAAAACTTTCCTGCATGTGAAACTTGTAGTGTGTATCTGAAGTTTGTAAATTCCACTTTGATATTTCAGACATATCAACCACTATGGAGTGTCCATTAATTATAATCCACACAATAATCCACATTTCCTCTTGTTGCAGGATTATTTTCCTGCAATAGCAGACTTGCTCAAATTACGATCCTACACCTGTAGAGAGGTTAGTGTTTTTCATGTTCCTGCCTCAGAGAAAGCATCAGAGGCAGAACTGTGGCAGAACTAACACTCTGCTCATTAGAGTGAGCGGTATTGACTGAGTGCCATCGGAGATGTGTGGAGTGTGTTGGCACTGGGGTATTCAAGCATGCAGCAACACAATACAAGTACGCCTACAAGGATGCCTGTCATTCTGTTATACAAGCAAATAAACAACAAGGCCCCATTGATCACTACTGACAGGAGGCAAAATGAGCCCTCAGTCGCACATAAAGAAAACCAATGGTGAATATTCTGTCTCCCCCAATCACTCAGTCTTCCCCTGCACACTAATCTGAACCAATGGGTGTTTAGAAATACACTTGAGTGGCCCTTGGCCTCAAGGGTTGGGGTCAATTACATTTCATTTCAATTGAAATCAATTCAGAGAGTAAACCAAATTTCTATTCCATTCCCACATTGTCCTAATTGAAAAGCATTGAAGAGTATTGGAAATAGAATTTCAGCGTACTTCTTGAATTGACTGGAATTGAAATGTATGAGCAGTGGTGTGTGACTGTGCCATCTCAGATTTTGCCAACATTAGCATCCTGTCAGAAGACAAGGCTGCAATGACAGACAGGCAGCTGTGTGGTTCTCTCTGTGCTCTAAAGTCCTCTTGCAGCTTAGTATGGTTAAACTTCACCACCACCACCACCACCACCACACACTGCACCACTCACAATAATAACATACACAGTCTGCTCTGCTCTATAACCAGGAAGTGGCTACCTTCCACCACCATGACCCAAAAAGCTTCATGGGAAATGAGCAGACCAGCCCAGACCAGACAGTACAGTATACAATCATTAGTATACAGTCAGTCTGTGCTGCAGCCAAGGCAAGGTGTACTGTGTGATGTTGAAGTAATAAAGTACAAAACCACAATGCCACAATGCAGTTTAACATGGCTTTCAACCAAAGCTCCAGCTTCCGCATAAAGCTTACCATGTCACATGTTCCATAAATCAGGGTTTCCCAAACTCGGTCCTGGGTGCACATTTAGGTTTTTTGCCATAGCACTATATGGCTGATTCAAATAACCAACTCATCATCATGCACCAGGGGAGGTCCCCAGGACCGAGTTTGGGAAACTGTGCCGTAAATGTTTGCTTTTCTTTTGTAAAAAGGAGGTTACACAAAACCATAATGTCACCTGTCTGTTGTAACAGCCTACATCAGCGTGGCGTAGTGCAAGTAGACAGAGAATCAAAGCCCAACACAGAGGGACAGGATCAGGAAATATGAAATGAAAAGCCATGTGACAGAGGACATGTCCTGACCTGTCCTACATCTGTGGCTCCTGCACCCGTTGACCTGTGGTGACTCCCTGGACTACTGGATTATCCGGGCCGGAACAGAGGAGGGCCACCAGGAGGTGTTTTATACAACCTGGGAATGTCACTAATTCTCTGATTCCATACAAACACACATTCATAACACGTATGGCCCCACAGTGGCATGCAGGGCTTTAATCTTGCTTCATTGGGGATTATGTAGCAATGTACTGCAGTGTGTATGAGATAAACAGTTAGAGAGAGAGAGAGAGAGAGAGAGAGAGAGCGAGAGAGAGAGAGAGAGAGAGAGACAAAAAGATAGAGAGAAAGAGAGAGACAGAAAGAAAGAGAAGAGATAGAGAGAGAGGGCCTTGTCCAGACTCATCTCCTTTACTGACTCACCACCCATCTGCCCCCTCTACCTCCATCACCAACCCACCCACCCCTCCCCTACGGCAGAGATTAACCACAGCAAATTGCCCAATCATAATTACCGTTCACTCTGCACCATCATGTTCTGCTCCAGCTCAGATTCACAGTCATTTTCACAGTAATATTCACAGTAATGCCTCTGATAAACAGTTCTGCAAATGGGGCTCTGAAGGTTTGCTTAGTGGACAGTAGTAACCCCAGTTCTGATCTAGTGATTGGACCTGGCTTTTCACAAACAGATGTGGATGAATAAGAAGACGGTCTGGGAGCGTTTGGGAAATAGCTCTAAACATGTCAGACCAGAGATGGAGATATAGAGGAGGAAAACAGTGGTTCATTTGTGTGAGCCAAGCCAGACGGCTGGCGACCGCAGTGCTTTCATGGCTCAGATGTGTCCCTGCATGAGACAGCCTCTCTCTCTCTCTCTCTCTCTCTCTCTCTCTCTGCTGCTCTCAAATGGACACAATTACCACAGCAGTCAGACATTTTCAGTCATGCCTAATTTAGTATTTTACTCGTTCTGTCCATTCTCATCGCTCATTTAATCGAGCTATCTTTCTCCATATCTCTGAATTGCTCCTTTCGTGATTACCAGTAGTCTCAACTACCATCTGGTTACATTCAACAAGATCCTGGACATGAATAGTGTTGTATTGTGTCGAGTGAAATTGATATGAGCTGGGTTTAAAATCTAATGTGACAATAACTATGCAGTTCTTGTCTTTGTTGTTGATTCACTCCAAACAAAGTGAAACCTTTTTAAGAAAGGCTAAGAAGCAGGTCAACATCTGAAGTTAATCTCGAATTTAATGAGCTCGCTGTGTGAATACAGAGATCTAATGGTGTTTGCTCTGTTAAATTAAAATACATATTTTTAGCTCGATGTCGTCTGCATTGTAAATAACGTCAGCCTCGTTGCTCTTCGACTATATAATTCTCTTCAATCACAACGTAAAGAGAAAACTAGTATACAGAAGTTAGTTCACACAAAAAATATCCCCTAAACTACCAACATCTAATAAGATAGTCCTCCCGGTAGACATTTCATAAAGTTTCTCAGACAGTGTCCTCGTTGACTGTCTGGAAAAAGGGGGAAATCAGCCACTTCCCCAAAGTATAGCAGATAAAAGTAGATAGTCCCACCATTCCTAGGTCCCTGGCCCTGGATAGCCATGTCTGTAGTCTCACTACCAGGTTTGGGCTCAATTCAAATTGAAGTCAGGAAGGGTTATTTTCAGTGACTTCTTAACAAACTGAAAAGAAGAAACGATTCATTAGAAATATATTTGTATTGTTTTTTAAACATTTATTTCAAATCACTTCCTGAATTGAGTGACTTCAATTCGAATTGAGACCAACCATGCTCACTACTATACTACCTCCAGTCTCTACATCTCTGTCCGTCTTCTCCAGTCTGAAGAACAGGAGGTGAACAGTAATCAACAGCACTACCACTGACCTCTGACCTCTCTTCACTTCACTAAATCAACGTACACTGGCACAGCAGCGCAGACATAATTCCAACCACAGAAACTTTGTAAACAGCTTGAAATAAGAGCATTAGCAGACTTGCTGCTACCCACCACCTTATTAAGTCCTGTAGAGAGCTCTAATCACCACTTAAATCCACTAGAGTAATTACCTTATCAGTGGGACTCTGAGAGAGACAGACAGAGGAAAATTAGCCTCCAAGGGAAGTCCAGCTGTTTAAACTGCAGTGTGGACTCACAGGAGGAACTTTCTACTTGGGCACTGACAGAGGCTGAGTCACTAGCTGAGGCTCTAGCTGAGGCACTAGCTGAGGCACTAGCTGAGGCACTAGCTGAGGCTCCAGCTGAGGCATTAGCTGAGGCTCTAGCTGAGGCACTAGCTGAGGCACTAGCTGAGGCTCTAGCTGAAGCTCTAGCTGAGGCACTAGCTGAGGCTCTAGCTGAGGCACTAGCTGAGGCACTAGCTGAGGCACTAGCTGAAGCTCTAGCTGAGTCACTAGCTGAGGCTCTAGCTGAGGCACTAGCTGAGGCTCTAGCTGAGTCACTAGCTGAGGCTCTAGCTGAGGCACTAGCTGAGGCTCTAGCTGAGTCACTAGCTGAGGCACTAGCTGAGGCTCTAGCTGAGGCACTAGCTGAGGCTCTAGCTGAGGCACTAGCTGAGGCACTAGCTGAGGCTCTAGCTGAGGCTCTAGCTGAGGTACTAGCTGAGGCACTAGCTGAGGCACTAGCTGAGGCTCCAGCTGAGGCACTAGCTGAGGCACTAGCTGAGACTCTAACTGAGGCTCTAGCTGAGGTACTAGCTGAGACTCTAGCTGGGGCTCTAGCTGAGGTACTAGCTGAGGCTCTAACTGAGGCTCTAGCTGAGGTACTAGCTGAGACTCTAGCTGGGGCTCTAGCTGAGGTACTAGCTGAGGCTCTAGCTGAGACTGGGTTAGTGGTTATGGCTGAGGCTCTAGCTGAGGCTCTAGCTGAGGCTGGGTTAGCTTCTCGTCACATTAAGGTGGAGTCTCTTGAGGTAGGTGCACACACACACAGCTACACACAGCTACACACACACTCAGCTACACACAGCTACACACACACACACACACACACACACACACACACACACACACACACACACACACACACACACACACACACACACACACACACACACACACACACACAGCTACACTCACACAAGGCAGAGCACTGGCTCTGACATTGAGTCTTTATGCCGATCGAACAAAAACACAATCCCCCTCTCTCTCCTGATGTTACCCCAACTGTTCTCCATCAATTTGCCATCTCTCTTTCTCTCTCTCTCTCTCATTCGCCCACCGCTCCACTGCCCTCTGGGCCGCCCCATACTACCCCAGCCCACACTACCCCAGCCCACACTACCCCAGCCCACTCTACCCCAGCCCACACTACCCCAGCCCACTCTACCCCAGCCCAACCCACCCCACTCTACCCCACCCCACTCTACCCCAGCCCACTCTACCCCAGCCCAACCCACCCCACTCTACCCCACCCCACTCTACCACAGCCCACTCTACCCCACCCAACTCTACCACAGCCCAGCACACTCTACCCAACCCCACCCCACTCTACCCCACCCCGCTCTACCCCACCCCGCTCTACCACAGCCCAGCCCACTCTACCCCAGCCCACCTCAGCCCACCCCGGCCAATCCAAGCCCACCCTACTCCTGCCCAGCGCTGCAGCAGAAATACTCAGGCTTAATTAGCCTGATGCTGATGGATCCTGGGGTGGCACTGGCAAGCACCCATCCAAAGCTTCCTGTCATGTGACTAATGAAAACAAAACCACATTATTATAGAGCACACATGGACACATGCAAGTGTGCACACACACAGGCCACAAGGGTGAGACAAGTTATGTGGTTAGTAGAGTGGTGCACGTCCACCCAACCCCGTCTGGCTATATGGCCCCAGAGTCACCCCTGTCATGGAGTCTGCCAAACACCCCATCACACACACACACACACACACACACACACACACACACACACACACACACACACACACACACACACACACACACACACACCACACACACACACACACACACACACACACACACACACACACACAGCCAGGAACAGGGGGCAAGAGGGGAACACACACTGCCTGATAATGGAGCATGTGTTTCTCCATAGGGAGGAGGTAAAGGCAGCTGGATCATCGAGACAAGATGAATGTGTACTTGGCTGGACTGTTAGTACAATTAACTGAGGGGGGGGGGGGGGGCATATGGCATGCACCCCACTTCAGGCATCACATCCCATAATGCCTTGTGCTAAATGGACTGTGGCCCTGGCATCAGTTGGTAGTCTGGACAGGCTGGCAGGGGTAGAGTGGCGTTTAGGGGTGAGGGGGTGAGGAGGGGGGAAGAGGAGATGGGGTGTGTTCTGGAACAGTGCATGGCCTAATATTGAAAAAAGCCTGGTATCTCCCGGTGCCAGGGCATTCTGTGAATGCAGGGTGAAAATAAATCAATTAGGCTCGCTTACAACGGCTGCTGTTCTCTCCTCTTCTTCTTTTCTCCTGTTCTCCTCTGGTTGTAAAGCTGTTGCTGGGATGTAGCTGGGCAGATTGGGGGATGTAGCTGGGTAGATTGGGGGATGTGGCTGGGTTGATTGGGGACTGTGGCTGGGTAGATTGGGGGCTGTGGCTGGGTAGATTGGGGGCTGTGGCTGGGTAGATTGGGGGCTGTGGCTGGGTAGATTGGGGGACGTGGCTGGGTAGATTGGGGGACGTGGCTGGGTAGATTGGGGGATGTGGCTGGGCAGATTGGGGGATGTGCCTGGGCAGATGATGGCGGCAGGGCAGTTTTGCTGAGTGTGTTCGGTCACACTGTTTGTTTGTTTCAAGTGTTACAAGTTTTTATTACTTACCAAAACCTTTATAGACTGCTAGAGTTGTAATTAAACAACAGGCAAAACCTAAAATCCTAAAGGATCAAAGCAATTAAAGTGTTAAATTGACATCTGCTAGTTTCCACACGAGGAGATAAAGCCGGTGTGGTGCCCTCCCTGAAAGCCGAGAGAGGATACATCTGTGCTGTGACTGACGGTCTAGACACGTTGGAACAACGACGGTCAGGCTTTTATCTGTGTTTCGCCATTCTAGTGAAGTCTTCTGACTCCTTTCCTGCCCTGCTGTGCAGTGGAAGCTGGGGGTCGGTATCTGCGCTGTGACATAACGTCTAGATGCGCTGGGCCCAGGATACCCCACCGGTGATTGGCCGGTCTACTGGGCCCCCTCTGCCTCACTGTAGCCTGCTGCAAGGCGACTGGGTGCATTGACCAGACCCACACACTGGGTGAAATCCCTGTCAGTACATTCCTGCAGCGGCTGTTGAACATGCTGACTGTTCTAACTAAGGCAACGCTCGGGCACACACTTGTTTTCTAACTCTACTAGACCTCTAGGTATACAGCTGAACATTTTTGGGGAATTTAAGGTTTCAAAAGATTGACTCGGTATATTTTAATTTTGTTTTCTTTTTGTTTTAGTGAACTGTTGGATTCAGTGGTTAAAATGGGTATTTTTGTACAAATTGTTTTAATTGCTGCTTACATGGGTTATGGACTATTGCATAGTCTAAATGACCGAAAACAATCTAATCTTCCTAACCCAGAGATACCGCTAAACCCTACTTTAACTGATCGTATAGCATCTTTTGTCTTTCAGAGGGATGCGATTGTGTTACCATTTGACTTCTACTGTGACATGCTTATAAAATGTTCTCATCTACAGGGTTTGGTCTGGCTAAAACCTGTGTTTGTTGTATCAGATGACTGTAGTTTGGCTTATTTTAAATCATCTAAGTGCACAGAGATGGGTGTGTTACTATTCTTCTGCTTTTGGTGTCAGGAAACATTCACCCAAACCCAGGGCCCATTGGCTATGGATTAACTTCCCACTCCAAATGATTTCAAAACTAGATGAGAGTTGGGACTGATGCATATTAAAGTGAGGAGTTTGATGCCAAAATTGGACATAAAAAAGTCTGGGTTCACACTGCTGAACCAGATGTCTTAGTACTGTCCAAGACCTGGCCTAAGAAATCTGTTCTAAATCAGTCTATAGGCTTGGATGGTTATAATGTTTATCGATGTGACCTACAAAGTAAGGGGGAGGTATAGCCGTCTATGTTAAAGACAGATATGTGGTTACTGAACTAAATTCTTTATCTAAACCAA
The DNA here is from genome assembly GCF_965601325.2 of Salmo salar. Classification (NCBI taxonomy): domain Eukaryota; kingdom Metazoa; phylum Chordata; class Actinopteri; order Salmoniformes; family Salmonidae; genus Salmo; species Salmo salar. The sequence continues at coordinate 15,205,298 of NC_138303.1, read as the reverse complement.
AACAGTTTGAGTTGTTAGCATTAAAGCTGCAGTTATCATAAAGTTGTGAACTTAGATTTGATAGGATGTTATAGACCTCCATTTGCAAAAGAAGAATCCCTGGATTCTCTGGCTGAATTGATGCGTGGTTGGGGGAAAATGAAATGGTCCTTATGGCCGATTTAAACTGGGATTGGTTATCTCCAAACTCTGAGGCCATAAGAGGACTGTGCAATACATTACATTTTACTCAAATTATAAATGCGGTTACCAGACTCAATCCCAAAGACATCTCTAAGTCAACACTTATTGATGTTATTCTAACTAACAATCCGCATAAATACTCGGCCGTTGGGATTTTCGCTAATGATTTATGTGATCATTGTGCAGTTGCTTGCATTCGAGACACTAAAATCCACAAAGTGCCCTCTCGGTTCACAGTCAAACGAAAGTTTAGGCAGTTCTGTGAGCCGGCATTCCTGCATGAACTTTATGCATGCAACTAGGATAGGATTGCGCTTATTCCAGACATGGAAGAGGCATTCTGCTATTTTCATTCTATATTTTCTACTATCTGTGATAAACACACCCCTTTCAAAAAGTACCGGGTAATAGGTAGAGACAATCCATGGTTACAGGAGAATTATCTGATTTGATCCATAAACGAAATACACGATGGGCCAAAGCCAGAAAGGGTAATTCCCAGACTGAATGGCAGTTATTCAGGGCACTGAGAAATGAGTGCACCTTATTAATACGGAAATACAAATCTAGCTTCTATTACGAATCTACCAAAGCAAACCTCAATAACCCAACGAAATTATGGAAAACCATTAAATCCATGAATGCTAACACAAACTCCTCTGGTCTTCTGCTGAAATTGACCTCAAATTCAATGGATGTGACTGACAAGAATCAACTGCTTGACATGTTTAATGAGCATTTTGATAAAGCTGGGCATTTATTTGATAATGAACTCCTTGCAAACATCTCAAATGAGGCTGTGAATGAAACTGCCACATGCCGGCCTACGGATCTTTTTACCGAGACTGAGCTTTCAGAAGTTGTAAAGGAACTCAAATCTATTGATATTAAGAAAGCAACTGGCCTGGATGAATTAAATCTGTGCAGAGATCATTGCTGCCCCTCTCACTCATATATTAAATCTTTCATTGGCGAGTAATACAAGTCTGGAAAGCAGCCTATGTCATGCCTTTACATAAAGGTGGGGATCTGTCCCAGTTGGATAACTATCGTCCCATCTCTAAACTGTCTGCAATGGCACAAAGTTTTGGAAAACCTTGTGAACTCACAGTTCAAAGACTTTCTTTACAATAACTCAGTTTTAGCTCAATTCCAGTTGGGTTTTAGAGCCAAGCATAGTACACTTACTGCTGTAAGTAAGGTTTTAGGTGATATTCTAGATGCTCAGGACAAGAAAAATCACAGTGTTACACTTTTTATTGACTTATCGAAGGCCTTGGACAATGTTGACCATGCCCTGCTGTTGTATAGACTTTAAAAGGTTGGTTTAGGTGTTGATGCATTGGATTGGTTCCAGAACTACCTTTCTGACAGAACACAGTGTGTAGCCCAGGAGCGTATGAAATCTGAGTTTCAAAGGCTTACAAAAGGAGTTCCCCATGGCTCAATTTTAGGTCCGATCCTTTTTACACTGTATTTAAATGATATAGGGAAGACTGTTGACTCTGAAAATCTCCATCTGTATACTGATGACACATTTATATTGAGAAGGCTTTTCAGGACTTACAGTTGGCCTTTGATGTTATTCAAAGGCAGCTTTTCCAATTGAAACGTGCGAAAGGAAAACAAAGTTTAAATGGTTTTCTCTTGGCTGAAAGTTAACAGATGGAGTCACTTGCAGATTCTAACTATAACAGGCCAGCAAATTGATAGGGTCACCTCCTATAAGTATCTTGGGATTTGGTTAGATGAAAAGTTGAATTATAAACAGGACATTGATACTTTGACCAAGAAACTGAAGTTGAAATTGTGTTTCAGGAACAAATCGTGCTTTTCAATGTTAGTCAGAAAATATCTTGTTCAATGCACTTTTTTTTTTATCAGTGCTGGATAATGGTGAGATTGTTTGTATGCAGGACTCAGTAAGTACCTTAAAAACTCTGGACAGAGTTTATCATGGTGCTTTACCAATGCTATATCACTTACCCATCACTGTGATCTGTATGCTATGGTGCAATGGACCTCTCTCTCCAACAGGAGGCTAAAGCACTGGTACACTTTTGTGTACAAAGCATTGATGGGACAACTGCCTTTGTATCTCTGTTCCTTACTGACCAGATCAGTCACTCAATACAGTCTTCGTTCACAGTCGCTGCTGTCCATGTCTGTTCCTAAGGCTAGAACTGAGATGGGAAAAAAATATTTTTCACATAATGCCCCTTCATCCTGGAACATGCTTTAGGAAATTTTAAGTTAAGGGAGTTAGTGTCTTTGTCTGTTTTTAAGACTCTGATCGACGTTTGTGATAACGGCAGTTGTTTCTAATCTTCAATTGTATCTTTAACTTGTGACACTTTGTCTCTTGTGTGTATTCTGTATATTTCTGCAATGTTTTATGTACACACTGCTTTTTCCCTGTTTTGCCTTCTTGCCAGGTCACCCTCACAAAATAGGTTTTTAACCTCAATGGGTTTTACCTGGTTTAATAAAAAATAAAAAATAAACAGATTGGGAGATGTGGCTGAATTCAAAATGGATTAAATATTTTTTTTCTCACCCATCTACACACAATACCCCATAATGTCAAAGTGAAAACATGTTTTTAGAAATGTATGCTAATTTATTGAAAATGAAAAACAGAACTACTGTATCTCATGTACATCAGTATTCACACCCCTGAGTCAAAACATGTTAGTATCACATTCTGCTGCAATTACAGCTGAGAGTATTTCTGGGTAAGTCTCTAAGAGCTTTGCACAACTGGACTGTACAATATTTGCACATCATTATTTTTAATATTCTTCAATATCTGTCAAATTGGTTGTTGATCATTGCTAGACAGACATGTTCAAGTCTTGCCATAGATTTTCAAGCCGATTTAAGTCATCACTAAGCCACTTAGGAACAATCAATAATGTCTTGGTAAGTAACTCCAGTGTATATTTGGCCTTGTGTTTTAGGTTATTGTTCTGCTGAAAGGTGAATTCATCTCCCAGCGTCTAATAGAAAGCAGACTGTACAAGGTTTTCCTCTAGGATTTTGCCAGTGCTTAGCTCTATTCCGTTTCTTTTTATCCTAAAGAAACTCTCCATTCCTTGAAGATGACAAGCATACCCATAACATGATGCAGCCACCACTATGCTTGAAAATATGAAGAGTGGTACTCAGTGATGTGTTGGATTTGCCCCAAACATAACGCTTTGTATTCAGGACATAAAGTTCATTTTTTGCCACATTTTTTGCAGTTGTATTATAGTGCCTTATTGCAAACGGGATGCACGTTTTAGGTATTTTTTTATTCTGTACAGGCTTCCTTCTTTTCACTCTGTCATTTAGGCTAGTATTGTGGAGTAACTACAGTGTTGTTGATCAATCCTCAGTTTCCTGCGGTTTCCTTCGCTCTCAGGCAACTGAGTTAGGAAGACACTTGTATCTGTGTAGTGACTGGGTGCATTGATACACCATCCAGTGTATCAATTAATAACTTCACCATGCTCAAAGGGATATTCAGTGTCTGTTTTTTTTACCCATCTACCAATAGGTGTCCTTCTTTGTGAGGCATTGGAAAACCTGGTCTTTGTGGTTAAATGTGTGTAAGAAATTCACTGCTCGTCTGAGGGACCTTACAGATAGTTACAGATAGTTAATAGTATGTGTGGGGTACAGAGATGAGGTAGTCATTAAAACATCATTGTAAACACTATTATTGCACACAGAGTTAGTCAATGAAACGTATTATGTGATTTGTTAAAAAGATTTCTACTGAATTTATTTAGGCCAGTCATAACAAAGGCGTTGAATACTTATTGACTCAATACATTTCAGCTTTAAATGTTGTATTAATTTGCACACAAACAAAAACATAATTCCACTTGGACATTATGTGGTATTGTGTGTAGGACATTGACACAACATCTATATTTTATCAATTCTAAATTCAGGCTGTAAAACAACAACATGAAGTGCTCTGTATCTGTCAGTACAAATTAGTTGACTTTCAACATCTGAACATAACTGGCTTTACAAGAAATTGGCTGTGAAAAGTCAGCTCCTAAAAGCCAGTAAAGGAATCTGCTTGGTAAAACATGAGATGGTATATTGCAGTTAGAGAAACAGCTTTTTCAACCCCCTTATTAAACCAAGCTCAGGCCCAACAGGCACCCGAGGTATCATTCAGATCTGCCAGACACCGTTACGCCCGGCACTGCTCCGCTCCAGTGCTATTGTTCTGATCCAACTACCCAGACAGAAAGTTGGCCTTTTTAACAACCGTTAAAAACTTACATTTTTCCTCCACCGGCTGCTTAAAAAGCCCAGGACTTAAGAAAAAATATTGCAGGAAATAATTCCAAGCAGCTCTTGACTGCATAGGCATGGCAGAAACACTTCCTTCTATGATGGTTCTACAACAACAAGTATAAAACCTTATCGGATGGGGCCACAGTGTCTCCTGACCCCTCCTGTCTCAGCCCCCAGTATTTAGCTGCAGTAGTTTATGTGTCGGGGGGCTAGGGTCAGTCTGTTATATCTGGAGTATTTCTCCTGTCTTATCCGGTGTCCTGTGTGAATTTAATTATGCTCTCTAATTCTCTCTTTCATTCTTTCTTTCTTTCTCTCTCGGAGGACCTGAGCCCTAGGACCATGCCTCAGGACTACCTGGCATGATGACTCCTTGTTGTCTCCAGTCCACCTGGCCGCGCTGCAGCTCCAGTTTCAACTGTTCTGCCTGCGGCTATGGAACCCTGACCTGTTCACTGTGAATACTATTATTTGACCATGCTGGTCATCTATGAACATTTGAACATCTTGGCCATGTTCTGTTATAATCTCCACCCGGCACAGCCAGAAGAGGACTGGCCACCCCTCATAGCCTGGTTCCTCTCTAGGTTTCTTCCTAGGTTTCGGCCTTTCTAGGGAGTTTTTCCTAGCCACCGTGCTTCTACACCTGCATTGCTTTCTGTTTGGGGTTTTAGGCTGGATTTCTGTACAGCACTTTGATATATCAGCTGATGTAAGAAGGGCTATATAAATAAATTTGATTTGAACGAGGGAGTAGGCACAAATTGGAGGATATGTCTTTGGTAGAGGCACACGGGCAAGGCCAACTTCCTGTCATTATCGCAACTTCCTGTCATTATCACAACTCTCACTTTCTCTCCCCCTTTCTCCCTCTCTCTCTCTCTCCTTCTGTTTCTGTTTCATGCCATTATTCTCCTGTCTAGTCTAACTGCCAAACTGTCTCATACACACACAGAGACAAACACAGGCACATCATCTTCACACAACATGAACTGGGATCTCATCATGTCCATACACAGATTTCCTAACATCGTCTGTCAGCTCTAGGCAGAATGAAGGGATAAGAGGTGTGTTCTACTGCTCTGTGGTTCACATGCTGTACAGACAGACAGACAGACAGACAGACAGACAGACAGACAGACAGACAGACAGACAGACAGACAGACAGACAGACAGACAGACAGACAGAGACAGACAGGTTTTGTACAGTGTAGTTAAATACTCTATTCTCGACATAGCTCATTCTAATATTTTTATTACTGTACATTGCATTTTAGTTACACTGTTTATACACACCACATATTTATTTATATACTGGATTCTTGACACATCTGACCTTTATATATCTACTGCTGTACATATCATTCTTAGTATATCTAGCGTAAATTATTCCGGCTTATTTACGCATATATTGCATTTGGATTACTGTTACTGTGCTATTTGGGTTGTTCATTTGATTATTTCCAACATTTCTTGATTATTATTTTATTTTGTATTATTCGTGTACTTGCTTGACATTCTACTGCGTTGTTAGGAGCTAGTAACATAAGCATTTTGCTCCACCCGCTATAACATCTGCTAAACTGTGCACGAGACCAATAAACTTTGATTTGCGCCTTGGCTCGAACCCTTTAAGTTCAGCCTGAGGCCTCCTCTGACCAATCATTTTTTACATATTAGTCATTTAGCAGACACTCTTATCCAGAGCGACTTACAGTAGTGAATGCATACATTTTATACAATTTCATACATTTCATACATTTTTGTTTTTCTGTGCTGTGGGAATCGAACCCACAACCCTGGCGTTGCAAACACCATGCTCTACCAACTGAGCTACAGGGAAAGCCAATCAGGCTTTTCTCTGACAGAACAGGATTACTGACAGACAGGTATGAAAAACATGTCTTTCTAACACAGAAGGAGGCAGCACCATATTAAATAGAGGCAGCACCATATGGGCGCCCTAAACGGAGGCAGCACCATATTAAACGGAGGCAGCACCATTTTAAATACAGGCAACACCACATTAAATATAGGCAGCACCACATTAAATACAGGCAGCACCATATTAAATAGAGTCAATACCATATTAAATAGAGGCAGCACCATATTAAATAGAGGTAGAACCATATTAAATAGAGTCAATACCATATTACATAGAGGCAGCACCATATTAAATACAGGCAGCACCATATTAAATAGAGTCAATACCATATTAAATAGAAGCAGCACCATATTAAATACAGGCAGCACCATATTAAATACAGGCAGCACCATATTAAATAGAGTCAATACCATATTAAATAGAGGCAGCACCATATTAAATACAGGTAGCACCATATTAAATAGAGTCAATACCATATTAAATAGAGTCAATACCATATTAAATACAGGCAGCACCATATTAAATACAGGCAGCACCATATTAAATAGAGTCAATGCCATATTAAATAGAGGCAGCACCATATTAAATACAGGCAGCACCATATTAAATAGAGTCAATACCATATTAAATAGAGGCAGCACCATATTAAATACAGGCAGCACCATATTAAATAGAGTCAATACCATATTAAATAGAGGTAGCACCATATTAAATACAGGCAGCACCATATTAAATAGAGTCAATACCATATTAAATAGAGGCAGCACCACATTAAATACAGGCAGCACCATATTAAATAGAGTCAATACCATGTGAAATAGAGGCAGCACCATATTAAATACAGGCAGCACCATATTAAATAGAGGTAGCACCATATTAAATAGAGGCAGCACCATATTAAATACAGGCAGCACCATATTAAATAGAGTCAATACCATATTAAATAGAGGCAGCACCATATTAAATACAGGCAGCACCATATTAAATAGAGTCAATACCATATTAAATAGAGGCAGCACCATATTAAATAGAGGCAGCACCATATTAAATAGAGTCAATACCATATTAAATAGAGGCAGCACCATATTAAATAGAGGCAGCACCATATTAAATAGAGTCAATACCATATTAAATAGAGGTAGCACCATATTAAATACAGGTAGCACCATATTAAATAGAGTCAATACCATATTAAATAGAGGCAGCACCATATTAAATACAGGCAGCACCATATTAAATAGAGGTAGCACCATATTAAATAGAGTCAATACCATATTAAATACAGGCAGCACCATATTAAATAGAGGGAGCACCATATTAAATACAGGCAGCACCATATTAAATAGAGTCAATACCATATTAAATAGAGGTAGCACCATATTAAATACAGGCAGCACCATATTAAATAGAGTCAATACCATATTAAATAGAGTCAATACCATATTAAATAGAGGCAGCACCATATTAAATAGAGGCAGCACCATATTAAATAGAGTCAATACCATATTAAATACAGGCAGCACCATATTAAATACAGGCAGCACCATATTAAATACAGGCAGCACCATATTAAATACAGGCAGCACCATATTAAATAGAGTCAATACCATATTAAATAGAGGTAGCACCATATTAAATAGAGTTAGCACCATATTGAAAAGAGTCAATACCATATTAAATACAGGTGGCACCATATTAAATACAGGCAGCACCATATTAAATAGAGTCAATACCATATTAAATAGAGGTAGCACCATATTAAATAGAGGTAGCACCATATTAAATAGAGTCAATACCATATTAAATAGAGGTAGCACCATATTAAATACAGGCAGCACCATATTAAATAGAGGTAGCACCATATTAAATAGAGTCAATACAATATTAAATAGAGGTAGCACCATATTAAATACAGGTAGCACCATATTAAATAGAGTCAATACCATATTAAATAGAGGTAGCACCATATTAAATACAGGTAGCACCATATTAAATAGAGTCAATACCATATTAAATAGAGGCAGCACCATATGAAATAGAGGTAGCACCATATTAAATACAGGCAGCACCATATGAAATAGAGGTAGCACCATATTAAATAGAGGTAGATTACACAGATCCACAAATAATTCAAAAACAAACCCGATTTTGATAAATTCCTATATCTACTGGGTGAAATACCACAGTGTGCCATCACAGCAGCAAGATTTGTGACCTGTTGCCACAAGAAAAGGTCAGCTTGTGAAGAACAAACACCATTGTAAATACAACCCATATTTATGCTTATTTATTTTCCCTTTTGTACTTCAACCATTTGTACTTCGTTACAACACTGTATATAGACATAATATGACATTTGTAATGTCTTTATTCTTTTGGAACTTCTGTGAGTGTAATGTTTACTATTCATTTTTTATTGTTTACTTCACTTTTGTATGTTATCTACTTCATTTGCTTTGGCAATGTTAACATATGTTTCCCATGCCAATATAGCCCCTTGAATTGAATTGAATTGAATTGAGAGAGCGGAGGGAGGGAGGGAGGGAGGGAGGGAGGGAGGGAGGGAGGGAGAGAGAAAGAGGGGGGGGATGTGGCTCTGCCATGTCCTTGTTCTCTTTCTCTCTGAGTTTGAGGGAGAGAAAGAGATAGAGAGAGATGAAGGGATGGAGGGAGAGAAAGAGAGTGAGAGAGAACGAGAGAGATGGAGGGAGGGAGAGAGAGAGAGAAACAGAGAGTGTGTGTGTGAGAGAGAGAGAGAGAGAGAGAGATGAGCCAGAGAGAGAGATATATAGGGAAATAAGAGAGAGAAAGAGAGAGATAGGGGGAGGAAGGGAGGGAGCGAGATAAAGAGAGAGAGTGAGAGAGAGGGAGAGAGAGAGAGATGGATGGAGAGAGAGAGAGAGAGAGAGAGAGAGAGAGAGAGAGAGAGAGAGCAAGAGAAGAGAGAGAGAGGGGGGATGTGGCTCTGCCATGTCCTTGTTCTCTTTCTCTCTGAGTTTGAGGGAGAGAAAGAGATAGAGAGAGATGAAGGGATGGAGGGAGAGAAAGAGAGTGAGAGAGAGCGAGAGAGATGGAGGGAGGGAGAGAGAGAGAGAAACAGAGAGTGTGTGTGTGAGAGAGAGAGAGAGAGAGATGAGCCAGAGAGAGAGAGATGTAGGGAAATAAGAGAGAGAAAGAGAGAGAGATAGGGGGGAGGAAGGGAGGGAGCGAGATAAAGAGAGAGAGTGAGAGAGAGGGAGAGAGAGAGAGATGGATGGAGAGAAAGAGAGAGAGAGAGAGAGAGAGAGAGAGAGAGAGAGAGAGAGAGAGAGGATGAGGCTCTGCCATGTCCACATTCTCTTGCTGAGAGGGTGAGAGACAAAAAGTGAGAGCTGATGGCAGCAGAACAAGAGAGAGTGTACTAACTACACTAACGACGCTAGCTCGAGGCACAAAATAAATAAACACATGTTTTTGTTTGTGTCGCAAATCTGTTTTTAAAATGGTACCCGTTGGGTTTCTCTTTAACACTAAGCGTTTCGGGGAACGAGCTGGGAATCTCATTACAAATTCAACGAGGGATTGCTCAGGGTTCGAAAGAAAATAATGTTAGAAGTAATCTCACCGGCAGGGTCAGAGGAGGTGGCACTAAAACAGCTGAACACAGCTTCAAAGAAAATATAAAATCACTTGTTAGGTTAAAATAAAAATAAATAGCTGTCATTTTACCAACAATTTAAACCGTTTATTGTACAGTTGAACTACAACGCTTTCTCATGTATGCAATTACAGTAATTTGGGGGTTAGACAGCTGTGTACACAAGCTCACATCTGCTGGGCGGCTTCTACATGGGGGAATACAGTCCTATCTAGGCTGCTCTGCTGGGCGGCTTCTGCATGGCGGAGTACAGTCCTATCTAGGCTGCTCTGCTTGCTGCTTCTGCATGGGGGAATACAGTCCTATCTAGGCTGCTCTGCTGGGCTGCTTCTGGTTGGAGACCTGAGCCAGCTCCCCGTGCTTACAGGAGGCAACGTAGTACTGGTCAGGCACCGTGTTATGCAGTAAAGCGCACAGTGTCCCCAGTACGCGTGGAGAGCCCGGTGCGTTACATCCCAGCTCCTAACATCTGCCGGGGGAGATTGGGCATCGAGCCAGGACGGGTTGTGCAGGCCGTGCGCTCTAGACCTCCAGTGCGTCTTCAGGACCCGGTCTATCCTGTGCCTGCGCCCAGAACCAGGCCTCCTGCATGTCTCCCCAGCCTGGTGAATCCTGTGCCGCCTCCACGGACAAGGCCTCCAGTGGGTCTCCCCATCCTGGTCAGTCCTGTGCCTGCTCTACGGACCAGGCCTCCAGTGGGTCTCCCCATCCTGGTCTCTCCTGTGCCGCTTCCACGGACCAGGCCTCCAGTGGGTCTCCCCATCCTGGTCAGTCCTGTGCCTGCTCCACGGACCAGGCCTCCAGTGGGTCTCCCCATCCTGGTCTCTCCTGTGCCGTCTCCACGGACCAGGCCTCCAGTGGGTCTCCCCATCCTGGTCTCTCCTGTGCCGCCTCCTAGGACTAGGCCTCCAGTGGGTCTCGCCAGTCCAGAGCCGCCAGAGCTGCCCGCCAGTCCGGAGCCGCCAGAGCCGCCCGCCAGTCCGGAGCCGCCAGAGCCGCCCGCCAGTCAGGAGCCGCCAGAGCCACCCGCCAGTCAGGAGCCGCCAGAGCCGCCCGCCAGTCAGGAGCTGCCAGAGCCGCCCGCCTGTCCGGAGCCGCCAGAGCCGCCCGCCTGTCCGGAGCCGCCAGAGCCGCCCGCCTATCCGGAGCCTCCAGAGCCGCCCGCCTGTCCGGAGCCGCCAGAGCCGCCCGCCTGTCCAGAGCAGTCAGAGCCGCCCGCCAACCCGGTGAGTCCTGTGCCTGCGCCTAGGGCCAGGTCTCTTACATGTCGCCTCAGCCTTGTGAATCCTGGGTCAGTGCCGCCGGAGCCGCCAGGGACGCCCGCCAGCCCGGTGAGTCCTGTGCCTGCGCCTAGGGCCAGGTCTCTTACATGTCTCCTCAGCCTGGTGAATCCTGGGTCAGTGCCGCCGGAGCCGCCAGGGACGCCCGCCAGCCGGGCGCAGCCAGGGACGCCCACCAGCCGGGCGCAGCCAGGTACGCCCGCCAGCCGGGCGCAACCAGGGTCGCCCGCCAGCCAGGCACAGCCATCACCGCCCGCCAGCCGGGCGCAGCCATCGCCGCCAGCCGGGTGCAGCCATCTCCGCCTGCCAGCCGGGTGCAACCAGGGTCACCCGCCAGCCGGGCGCGACCATCACCGCCCACCAGACGGGCGCAACCAGGGTCGCCCGCCAGCCGGGCGCAGCCATCGCCGCCCGCCAGCCGGGTGCAGCCATCGCCGCCCGCCAGCCGGGCGCAGCCATCGCCGCCTGCCAGCCGGGCGCAGCTATCACCGCCCGCCAGCCGGGCGCAGTCAGGGTCGCCCACCAGACCTTCGGCGCAGCCAGGTGTGCCACCAAAGAGGGCGACGCCGAGGGTGGAGCAGAGGCCACGTCCCGCACCTGAGCCGCCGCCGTAAGAAGGCCCACCCGGACCCTCCCCTTCAGAGTCAGGTTTTGCGGTCGGAGTCCGCACCTTGGGGGGGGGGGGGGGTACTGTAACGCCCTGGCCATAGAGAGGGGTTTTTGTTCTTTATTTTGGTTAGGCCAGGGTGTTACATTGGGTGGGCGTTCTATGTGCATTTTTCTATGTTGGTTTGTTTCATTGATTTTGGTCGTGTGGCTTCCAATCAGGCACAGCTGTAGAGTGTTGTTGCTGATTAGGAGTCACACATAAGGAGCATGTTTTTCCTTTGGGTTTTGTGGGTAATTGTTTCTGTTGAGTGTTTTGCACCTGACAGGACTGTTTGGCTGTCAGTTTTCTCGTTTTGTTTTGTGTAGTGTTCTTTATTAAATTAAAATCATGATGAACACTAACTCCGCTGCACCTTGGTCTACTCTCTCTCCCGACAGCCGTTACAGAAGTATGCTTGGAGTCATTGTCCATTTGGAAGACCCATTTGCGACCAAGCTTTAACTTCCTGACTGATGTCTTGAGATGTTGCTTCAATATATCCACATACTTTTCCTGTCTCATGATGCCATCTATTTTGTGAAGTGCACCAGTCACTCCTGCAGCAAAGCACCCCCACAACATGATGCTGCCACCCACATGCTTCATGGTTGGGATGGTGTTCTTCGGCTTGCATACGTCCCCCTTTTTCCTCCAAACATAAAGATGGTCATTATGGCCAAAGAGTTCTATTTTTGTTTCATCAGACCAGAGGACATTTCTCCAAAAAGTACGATCTTTATCCCCATCTGCAGTTGCAAACCGTAGTCTGGCTATTTTTATGGCGGTTTTGGAGCAGTGGCTTCTTCCTTGCTGAGCGGCCTTTCAGGTTATGTCGATATAGGACTCGTTTTACTGTGGATATAGATAATTTTGTACCTGTTTCCTCCAGCATCTTCACAAGGTCGTTTGCTGTTGTTCTGGGATTGATTTGCACTTTTCGCACCAAAGTACATTCCTCTCTAGGAGACAGAACGCGTCTCCTTCCTGAGCGGTACGACGGCTGCGTGGTCCCATGGTGTTTATACTTGTGTACTATTGCTTGTACAGATGAATGTGGTACCTTGATGTGTTTGGAAATTGCTCCCAGGGATGAACCAGACTTGTGGAGGTCTACAATTGTTATTCTGAGGTCTTGGCTGATTTATTTTGATTTTCCTATGATGTCAAGCAAAGAGGCACTGAGTTTGAAGGTAGGCCTTGAAATACATCCACAGGTACACCTCCAATTGAGTCAAATGATGTCAATTAGCCTATCAGAAGCTTCTAAAGCCATGACATCATTTTCTGTCAACTTAGTGTATGTAAACGTCTGACCCACTGGAATTGTGATACGGTGAATTATAATTGAAATAATCTGTCTGTAAACAAGTGTTGGAAAAATTACGTGTGTCATGCACAAAGTAGATGTCCTAACCAACTTGCCAAAACTATAGTTTGTTCAAAATAAATTTGTGGAGTGGTTGAAAAACAAGTTTGAATGACTCCAACCTAAGTGTATGTAAACTTCTGACTTCAACTATAGGTCAAAAGCTCCTGACTCCTCACCAGGCACAGACAGACAGGGAGACAGATAGGCAGACAGATTCAAGTTTTTTATGTCACATGCAGAAGTACAGTGAATTGCCATTCTCGCAAACTCGAAACCCAACAATGCAATAATCAGGCAGACAGACAGCCAGGAGGAAGCTCCCTCTCAATCCTCCTTTTGTCCTTCAGCAACACACAGCAACCTGCCTCCAAACTCTCTACCAGCCCTCCTCCAGTCCAAAACACCAAGAGCAAAAAACCTACTATGACACAGCAGAGTTTGGATGAGGGTTGTGTAGTTTGGGACTAAGGGCTAACTGTGGTGGTTGTTGGTGTGTGACTATATTGTGTTGGGCTGTGTGGGGCTGTGTGGGGTTGGGCTGTGTTGGGCTGTGTGGGGTTGGGTTGTGTTAGGCTGTGTGGGGTTTGGCTGTGTTGGGCTGTGTGGGGTTGGGCTGTGTTAGGCTGTGTGGGGTTGGGCTGTGTTGGGTTGTGTGGGGTTGGGCTGTGTTGGGTTGTGTGGGGTTGGGCAGAGTTGGGCTGTGTGGGGCTGTGATGGGCTTTGTGGGGTTGTGTTGGGCTGTGTGGGGTTGTGTTGGGCTATGTGGGGTTGTGTTGGGCTGTGTGGGGTTGTGTTGGGCTGTTTTGGGCTGTTTTGGGCTGTGTGGGGTTGTGTTGGGGTTGTGTGGGGTTGTATGGGGTTTGGTTGGGGCTGTGTTGGGCTGTGTGGGGTTGTGTTGGGGTTGTGTTGGGCTGTGTGGGGTTGTGTTGGGCTATGTGGGGTTGTGTTGGGCTGTGTGGGGTTGTGTTGGGCTGTTTTGGGCTGTTTTGGGCTGTGTGGGGTTGTGTTGGGGTTGTGTTGGGGTTGTGTGGGGTTGTATGGGGTTTGGTTGGGGCTGTGTTGGGCTGTGTGGGGTTGTGTTGGGGTTGTGTTGGGCTGTGTGGGGTTGTATTGGGGTTGTGTTGGGCTGTGAGGGGTTGTGTTGGGCAATGTTGGGCTGTGTTAGGCTTTGTGGGGTTGTGTTGGGCTGTGTTGGGCTGTGTGGGGTTGGGCTGTGTTGGGCTGTGTCGGGTTGGGCTGTGTTGGGCTGTGTGGGGTTGGGCTGTGTTGGGCTGTGTGGGGTTGGGCTGTGTGGGGCTGGATTTTGTTGGGCTGTGTTGGGTTGTGTGGGGTTGGGCTGTGTTGGGTTGTGTGGGGTTGGGTTGGGCTGTGTTGGGCTGTGTGGGGTTGGGCTGTGTTGGGCTGTGTGGGGTTGGGCTGTGTTGGGCAGTGTGGGGCTGTGATGGGCTTTGTGGGGTTGAATTGGGCTGTGTGGGGTTGTGTTGGGCTATGTGGGGTTGTGTTGGGCTGTGTGGGGTTGTGTTGGGCTGTGTGGGGTTGTGTTGGGCTGTTTTGGGCTGTTTTGGGCTGTGTGGGGTTGTGTTGGGGTTGTGTGGGGTTGTATGGGGTTTGGTTGGGGCTGTGTTGGGCTGTGTGGGGTTGTGTTGGGCTGTGTGGGGATGTATTGGGATTGTGTTGGGCTGTGAGGGGTTGTGTTGGGCAATGTTGGGCTGTGTGGGGTTGTGTTGGGGTTGTGTGGGGTTGTATGGGGTTTGGTTGGGGCTGTGTTGGGCTGTGTGGGGTTGTGTTGGGCTGTGTGGGGATGTATTGGGGTTGTGTTGGGCTGTGAGGGGTTGTGTTGGGCAATGTTGGGCTGTGTTAGGCTTTGTGGGGTTGTGTTGGGCTGTGTTGGGCTGTGTGGGGTTGGGCTGTGTTGGGCTGTGTGGGCTTGGGCTGTGTTGGGCTGTGTGGGGTTGGGTTGTGTTGGTCTGTGTGGGGTTGGGCTGTGTGGGGCTGGGTTTTGTTGGGCTGTGTTGGGTTGTGTGGGGTTGGGCTGTGTTGGGTTGTGTGGGGTTGGGCTGTGTTGGGTTGTGTGGGGTTGGGCAGTGTTGGGTTGTGTGGGGCTGTGATGGGCTTTGTGGGGTTGTATTGGGCTGTGTGGGGTTGTGTTGGGCTATGTGGGGTTGTGTTGGGCTGTGTGGGGTTGTGTTGGGCTGTTTTGGGCTGTTTTGGGCTGTGTGGGGGTTGTGTTGGGGTTGTGTGGGGTTGTATGGGGTTTGGTTGGGGCTGTGTTGGGCTGTGTGGGGTTGTGTTGGGGCTGTGTTGGGCTGTGTGGGGTTGTATTGGGGTTGTGTTGGGCTGTGAGGGGTTGTGTTGGGCAATGTTGGGCTGTGTTAGGCTTTGTGGGGTTGTGTTGGGCTGTGTTGGGCTGTGTGGGGTTGGGCTGTGTTGGGCTGTGTGGGGTTGGGCTGTGTTGGGCTGTGTGGGGTTGGGCTGTGTTGGGCTGTGTGGGGTTGGGCTGTGTTGGGCTTTGTAGGGTTGGGCTGTGTTGGGCTGTGTGGGGCTGTGATGGGCTTTGTGGGGTTGTGTTGGGCTGTGTGGGGCTGTGTGGGGTTGTGCTGGGCTGTTTTGGGCTGTGTGGGGTTGGGTTGTGTTGGGCTGTGTGGGGCTGTTTTGGGCTTGTGGGGCAGTTTTGGGCTGTGTTGTGTTGGACTGTGTTGGGCTGTGTGGGGTTGGGTTGTGTTGGGCTGTGTTGGGCTGTGTGGGGTTGGGTTGTGTTGGGCTGTGTGGGGTTGGGTTGTGTTGGGCTGTGTGGTGTTGGATTGTGTGGGGCTGTGGAAGGTGAGGATGGATGTGGGTGTGTGTGGTGGTGAGCAGGGCTGTTCTGCAGTCAGCCAGTGTAATGAGTCTGCCAGGGGTAATGTCTCCTCCCTGAGTGTCATTCCTGCTCTGAGAACAGGCTGATGGATCAGCTCTCTAACCAGCTTCCGCAGCACCGCTGCAGGACACATTCATTCTTACACACATCACTGCCACTACAGAGCACAGGGTGTGTGTGTGTGTGTGTGTGTGTGTGTGTGTGTGTGTGTGTGTGTGTGTGTGTGTGTGTGTGTGTGTGTGTGTGTGTGTGTGTGTGTGTGTTTGTGTGTGTGTGTGTGTGTGTTTGTGTGTGTGTGTGTGTGTGTGTGTGTGTGTGTGTGTGTGTGTGTGTGTGTGTGTGTGTGTGTGTTTGTGTGTGTGTGTGTGTGTGTGTGTGTGTGTGTGTGTGTGTGTGTGTGTGTGTGTGTGTGTGTGTATAAAGAACGAATTGCAATATTACAAAAATAAATAATAATCTAAATTATGAAGCCCCAGTCAGGTTTGTAACAGAAATAATAATCTAAATGATGAAGCCCCAGTCAGGTTTGTAACAGAAATAATAATCTAAATGATGAAGCCCCAGTCAGGTTTGTAACAGAAATAATAATCTAAATGATGAAGCCCCAGTCAGGTTTGTAACAGAAATAATAATCTAAATGATGAAGCCCCAGTCAGGTTTGTAACAGAAATAATAATCTAAATGATGAAGCCCCAGTCAGGTTTGTAACAGAAATAATAATCTAAATGATGAAGCCCCAGTCAGGTTTGTAACAGAAATAATAATCTAAATGATGAAGCCCCAGTCAGGTTTGTAACAGAAATAATAATCTAAATGATGAAGCCCCAGTCAGGTTTGTAACAGAAATAATAATCTAAATGATGAAGCCCCAGTCAGGTTTGTAACAGAAATAATAATCTAAATGATGAAGCCCCAGTCAGGTTTGTAACAGAAATAATAATCTAAATGATGAAGCCCCAGTCAGGTTTGTAACAGAAATAATAATCTAAATGATGAAGCCCCAGTCAGGTTTGTAACAGAAATAATAATCTAAATGATGAAGCCCCAGTCAGGTTTGTAACAGAAATAATAATCTAAATGATGAAGCCCCAGTCAGGTTTGTAACAGAAATAATAATCTAAATGATGAAGCCCCAGTCAGGTTTGTAACAGAAATAATAATCTAAATGATGAAGCCCCAGTCAGGTTTGTAACAGAAATAATAATCTAAATGATGAAGCCCCAGTCAGGTTTGTAACAGAAATAATAATCTAAATGATGAAGCCCCAGTCAGGTTTGTAACAGAAATAATAATCTAAATGATGAAGCCCCAGTCAGGTTTGTAACAGAAATAATAATCTAAATGATGAAGCCCCAGTCAGGTTTGTAACAGAAATAATAATCTAAATGATGAAGCCCCAGTCAGGTTTGTAACAGAAATAATAATCTAAATGATGAAGCCCCAGTCAGGTTTGTAAGTGGTATCTAATAAGAGGAGGGAAGTAGCTTCAACCCTGAGGAGATGACAGGACGCCATACATCATCATCACACATTACATAACCGTCATTTATCTCACACTCTCACCACTTCTCTGTCCTCTTCCAGCAGGATCCTTCACAATGGGATAGGTCCTTTTTAGAGACCATAATATACTGCCTCA
>NC_138303.1:15175000-15182500 GCF_965601325.2 Salmo salar | reverse complement strand
CTCATAACTTGTTTTTGTCTTTGACTGAAGGACGAGTTCATACTGAGGCAGTCAGTCAGTCAGTCAGTCAGTCAGTCTACACTCTAGATCAGGGGTATTCCAATACTATTTGAGAAGGTTCAGTCTCACATACTTCCTAGGGGCAAAGGTCAGAATGGATATTGTCATTTATCGGGCTAGTAACAAACCCCCACCTCACAACCCATGCGACCCTAAACTGTTCACACCCCTCTTGTTGGCAGAGAAAACATTTAGTAGTTTTAAAGCTAATTTCCTGCAATTCTACACAGTTTGCCATGCGGTGGAGATAACATTTTGCTGTTTTAAAGCTCATTTCCTGCAGTTTTACACATTTTGCATGTCTTGTGTGTTTATATGATACCACGGGTTGAATACTGATGAGTTCCTTTTTCCCCCCTTTGTTTTGTTGTAGTCGGGACCCGCGGTCCATACTGACCCCGTTCTGGGTCTGGATCGTTCCGCCATCTGCCAGTTGGTCATGGGGGCTCTAGACTGTGTTACGGGGCAGTAAAGTGGTGCCCCCATGTCTGTCAGCCAAGGTAAGGTCTGTTCCTCAAAGCTGACAGAGCAGAGTCTTGTAGGACTGTTTCACATTGTCAGATTCACTACTATTTACACCAAATAATGTTACTGCCTTTCTGCAGTTGGTGAAACATCCTTTTGCCCATTCACATGAATCACAGATGACTGCAATCAGTGAGTAGAGACAACTGATCAACTGAAACTAAGTGATGTTGAATTAGCGTTGTTTTATGAATGAACCGTGCTCCACGAGAATCAGAGCTGTTCAGCCTTGAATCTAACGTGACAATAATAATGAATGGAGTGACAAAAACAAACACTCTGCCACACATCTGCAGTCCAACACGACGCAGCTGGACATGGAGTCGTGCAAAACAGGACTCTGTGGCGCGCGCACGCACGCACGCACGCACGCACGCACGCACGCACGCACACACACACACACACACACACACACACACACACACACACACACACACACACACACACACACACACACACACACACACACACACACAACATCTGCATTGATGCACACCTTGCGAGCTTTACATTTCAACCATCCCCCTAATGACACAAAGATAAATCTTTTTTACGTTTATTTTCCTGCAATTCTGCACATTTTGTCATGGGTTGTAGAGAAAACGTTGCTGTTTTAAAGGAATTTGATGCATTTCTACACATTTTGTCATGTGGCAGAGAAAAGATTCTGCAATTGTATAACACATTTCCTGCAATTCTACATATTTTGCCATGAGGTGGAGGCAAATGTTATCAGTTGTTAATATGAAAACGGATGATCAATGGGCCCCACCCTGGTCGGTAATTCAAACCATCCTTACTACAAGTTTAGATAGCTGGCCAATGAAAAAACATTTGCTGACTTGTTTCGAAGTTGCACCTTGTGTATTCTATTATTCTAACAGTAAGTTGAGACCTCGACTCAGTTCCCCGACTCAGTTCCCCGACTGAGTTGCCCATCCCTGGGCTACAATCTTACCTTCTGCATAATCAGACCGTTAAATACATGTATAGTAAGTCTACACAACAGTATAACTTCCCATTCAAACAGTTGCAACACGTGCCAAAACAGCAACCATTTCCCAATGACTTCATTTGCATTCAGCTGTATGGTTTAACTGCACCCATCTTTTTTGTGTGGCTTTGCAAGCTCTGCATCTGTAATGAACTGCAAAGCTATATCAGAACATGTCTGTGCAACCCTATCAGAATGCCTTCACCTGTCTGTCTGCCTGCCTGCCTGCCTGCCTGCCTGTCTGGCAATCACCCCACCTGTCTATCTATCTGTACGGACACATTCCTTACACTTCCGGCTGTCCAACACCCATCCCTCCTCTCACTTTACATTTCACACAGACAGGCCTCTCTGTGTCTCTCAGCAACATGTCTAACCGTCTGGCCATGAAAAATGCATGAGCTGATGGCAGGCAGGCGTTTAGAGGGATAACAGGCTTGCTGCACCACACAGAATAAAATCCCATAATGACACATTTAATTACAGACGCCCGCCCGTCAATGTGACATCACACATACAGAGGGTTCTGTGGCACCAGCTAGGCTCCTCTCTCTCCAGCTTTATTCCTGTCAGGTGTGACACTATTAGTCGAAAGGACCTCTCGTTCTGGAGGGAGAGGGGAGCATGAGAGAGGGGAGGGAGAGGGGAGCATGAGAGAGGGGAGGGAGAGGGGAGCATGAGGCAGAGGAGGGAGGGAGAGGGGAGCATGAGGCAGAGGAGGGAGAGAGAGGGGAGCATGAGGCAGAGGAGGGAGGGAGGGAGAGGGGAGGATGAGGCAGAGGAGGGATGAGAGAGGGGAGCATGATGGCAGGGGAGGGAGCGAGGGGAGGGGGAGGGGAGCAGGAGGGAGGGAGAGGGGAGCATGAGGCAGAGGAGGGAGAGAGAGGGGAGCATGAGGCAGAGGAGGGAGAGAGAGGGGAGGATGAGGCAGAGGAGGGAGAGAGAGGGGAGCATGAGGCAGAGGAGGGAGAGAGAGGGGAGCATGAGGCAGAGGAGGGAAGGAGAGGGGAGGATGAGGGAGTGATGGAGAGGGGAGCATGATGGAGGGGAGGCAGCGAGGGAGGGGGAGGGGAGCATGAGGGAGGGAGAGGGGAGCATGAGAGAGGAGAGGGAGTGAGGGGTAGTGATAGGGAGTGAGGAGGAGTGAGGAGGAGCGAGAGGGAGTGAGGGAGTGAGAGGGAGTGAGGGAGTGAGGAGGAGTGAGAGGGAGTGAGGGAGTGAGGAGGAGTGATAGGGAGTGAGAGGGAGTGAGGAGGAGTGATAGGGAGTGAGAGGGAGTGAGGAGGAGTGAGAGGGAGTGAGAGAGTGAGGAGGAGTGATAGGGAGTGAGAGGGAGTGAGGAGGAGTGAGAGGGAGTGGTAGAACTGTGTATGGATGCTGTTTCGGGTTCCCTCCCCACCTGGGGGGTCTGTATCCACCTTGAAGGCACACACCTCGCTGGGCTGCTAATGACGCCAGTCCCCCTGTTCCCTGCCTCCCTCACGGAGCTCAGATCCCAGTGCCTGCAGAAAAGGCACCTAATGCCAACGGGGGCAGCTGTACCTCCCCAAGGAGGAGTCCCTGGAGAGAGGAGGGAGAGGTGGCTACCCACCTGCCTGCACAAACAAGCCTCTCGCTCCAGGTGTTCACCGCTCCTGGGAACAAACTCAATGGTTTATTTTCTTACAATCTAGACTGTGGTTTATGTTTTTCCCAATGGTTATCTCCAGCGGTAAACACCTGAAACAGGTGTGATCTCTGGGTCTATAGCATGGAGAATGGAGAACGGCGAGAAAGCTGGGTCTTTCATATCATAAAAGCAGAATTGCTACTGTATGTTTTTTCTGGATGTATATACCAAATCTAAATATGGGCTGAAACGATGTGAGAGTGAGATATAAGCTGTGAGTCATTAACCCTTGTGTTGTCTTAAGGGTACAACAATGTCACACCACTATATTTAATACTTCTTATGGATAGGGGGCAGTATTTGGAAGTTTGGATGAATGAGGTGCCCAAAGTAAACTGCCTGTTACTCAGGCCCAGAACCTAGGATATGCATATAATTGGTAGTATTGGATAGAAAACACTCTAACGTTTCCAAAACTGTTAAAATAATGTCTGTGAGTATAACAGAACTGATATGGCAGGCGAAAACCCGAGGAGAATCCATCCGGGAATTATTTTCTTTGAGCTCACCATTCATTATGTCTGTCTATGGGAATACCAATGGAATACCTCCCAGATTGCAGTTCCTAGGGCTTCCAGTACATGTCAACAGTCTTTAGAAAGAGTTTCAGGCTTGTTTTTTGAAAAATTTTCTAGAATTTGTAGTTTTTCTAAGTGGCTCCCATCTTGGCTGTAGTGTTGTGGTGCGCGTCGGTGAGGGTGCGCACTACGTTATTTATCTCCGGTAATGAACATACTATTCTCCTTCTTAAATTTGATTGTTTATTTACATATTAGGGTACCTGAAGATTGATTAGAAATGTTGTTTGACTTGTTTGGACGAAGTTTATTGGTAACTTTCAGGATTAATTTGTATGCATTTTGAACGAGGGAAACCGGTGGATTACTGAGTCAAGTTCGCCAACTAAACTGACTTTTTGGGGATATAAAGAAGGACTTTATCGAAAAAAATGACAATTTTTTATGTAGCTGGGACCCTTGTGATTGCAACCAGAGGAAGATCTTTAAAGGTAAGGGATTTATTTTATCGCTATTTCTGACTTTCGTGACGCCTCTGCTTTCGCCGTAAAGCCTTTTTGAAATCTGACAAAGCAGCTGGATTAACAAGAAGTTAAGCTTTTAAACGATGTAAGACACTTGTATTTTCATGAATGTTTAATATTACAAATTTTCTATTTTGAATTTCGCACTCTGCAATTTCACCGGATGTTGTCAAGGTGGGGTGCTAGCGGCACGCCTATCCCAAAGAGGTTTAACAGCAGAGAAACCCCCCTAAATTATCTTTTTTCAACTTGAAATTTGATGACTTTACCTAGAGTGACCCCAACATTAGAAAAAGTGAAACATCGCCTTTGTTCATATTTCCATGAAAGCTGTAATCCACCAGGATACAAAGTTATAAAATCATTTACACACCACAAAAACCACAACGAAACACACACACACACACACACACACACACACACACACAGACATTGAGATGATGTGTGCTACTGATTGAACTCAGCCAGCAGCTCCTGAAGAGGAAGATCACCATGGTTGGCACAGTTAGAAAGAACAAGCCTGAGCTCCCCCCTGCACTCCTCACAACAAGGGGGAGAGAGGCCTTCTCATCAAAGTGTGCTAATTAGAGTTGATTGATTTATGTTCTTCACATTTTTGTTTGGTATCTATTATCTTATTTTATTCTTATTTATTGTTGTTGTTTATAAACCTTGTGGGTGGGGGCAATGGATAAAAAAATGGGAGAAGACTAGTATTTTGTAGTTAATTCCTCATTGTATAGTATGTCAGAATATATCACTATGTTGCCAAAAACATTAGACTTATTGTTTCCCTTCAATAAAATGCATTCAAAACTACTTTCTGCACATTTCTGCTACTTTCTTACGCTATACCAGTGCTATCTCATGCAAAAAAATTGGTTTACACCTACGCAGTACCTTTAGCAATAATAACAATAAACCTCTAATTTAGTAAAGAAAACAATTATAACAGGTGTGTTGTAATAAAAACGAGTGGTGTCCACTGATTAAATGTAGTCTTTCTGCATTGTGAAGAGGGAAAACCCCCAGAAATTCACCAAGTTTGTGATGAATGACAGGTTGTTTCTTCATGCAAAATATATTTGGGGTTTAAAATTCAGTTAAGCTGCTTTGTTTTAGGGGTTTATGAAAGCGGGTCATTTTTGACCCTTAGGACAAGGGGAGTCTACAGAATGTTAAGACTACACAATGAGAAGAGAGAACAGATCTATGATATGACAAGCTTGTTAGAATGGGTGTTTTTATGGCTTCTGGATGCAGAGCAGAACTGTTACAAATGAAGCTGTTCGTACAAGCACATTAAAGGGAAGTGTCAGAAGATGTCATATCTGCCTCTATCCTCCCTGTATCACTACTATCCTTTCCTCTCCTATACTTTCCTCTCCTCTCCTCCCTGTATCTCTCTTCTCTCCTCTCTGTATCTCTCCTCTAATCTCCTCTCCTCTCCTCTCCTCTCCTCCCTGTATCTCTCTCCTCCCTGTATCTCTCCTTTCCTCTCCTCTCCTCCCTGTATCTCTCCTCTCCTATCTATATATCTCTCTCCTCCCTGTATCTCTCCTCTTCTATCTATATCTCTCTCTCCTCCCTGTATCTCCTCTCCTTTCCTCTCCTCTCCTATCTGTATCTCTCCTCTCCTTTCCTCTCCTCTCCTCCCTGTATCTCTCCTCTCCTTTCCTATCATCCCTGTATCTCTCCTCTCCTCTCCTATCTGTATCGCTCCTCTCCTCCCTGTATCTCTCTCTCTCTCTCTCCTATCCTCTCCTCTCCTTTCCTCTCCTCCCTGTATCTCTCTCTCTCCTATCCTCTCCTCTCCTTTCCTCTCCTCCTTGTATCTCTCTCTCCTCTCCTCTCTCTCTCATATCCAACCTGTATCTCTCTCCTCTCCTTTCCTTTCCTCTCCTCTCCTCTCCTATCTGTATCCCTCTCTCCTATGTGTATCTCTCTCTCTCCTCTCCTCTCTCTCCTCTCCTCTCTCTCTCCTATCTGTATCTCTCCTCTCCTTTCCTATCTGTATCTCTATCTCCTATGTGTATTTCTCTCTCCAATGTGTATCTCTCTCTCCTCTCCTATCCTCTCCTCAGTCTCTCCTCTATTGCTCCCTCTCTCTCCCTCTCCTCTCTTCTCCTCTCTGTATCTCTCTCTCCTCTCTCTCTCATATCCTCCCTGTATCTCTCTCCTCTCCTCTCCTCCCTGTATCTCTCTCTCCTCTCCTCTCTCTCTCTCCTCTCCTCCCTGTATCTCTCCTCTCCTCCCTGTATCTCTCCTCTCCTCCCTGAATCTCTCATATCCTACCTGTATCTCTCTCCTCTTCTCTCCTCTCCTCCCTGTATCTCTCTCTCTCCTCTCCTCTCTCATATCCACCCTGTATCTCTCTCTCTCCTCTCTCTCATATCCTCCCTGTATCTCTCCTCTCCTCCCTGTATCTCTCCTCTCCTCCCTGTATCCTTCTCTCTCCTCTCTCTCTCGTATCCACCCTGTATCTCTCGCTCCTCTCCTCCCTGTATCCTTCTCCTCTCCTCCCTCTCCTCCCTCTCTCTGTCCTTCCTCTCCTCTCCTCCCCATATCTCTCTCCTCTCTTTCTCCTCTTCTCATTGTACCTCTCTCCTCTCTCTCTCCTCTCCTCGCTGTATCGCTCTCTCTCATCTCCTCTCTGTATCCTTCTCCCTCCTCTCCTCGCTGTATCTCTTTCTCTCCTCTCCTCCCTGTATCTCTCTCCTCTCCTCCCTGTATCTCTCTCTCTCTTCTCCTCCCTGTATCTCTCTCTCCTCTCCTTCCTGTATCTCTCTCTCTCCTCTCCTCCCTGTATCTCTCTCTCCTCTCCTCCCTGTATCTCTCTCTCCTCTCCTCCCTGTATCTCTCTCTCCTCTCCTCCCTGTATCTCTCTCTCTCCTCTCCTCCCTGTATCTCTCACTCCTCTCCTCCCTGTATCTCTCTCTCTCCTCTCCTCCCTGTATTTCTCTCTCTCCTCTCCTCTCTGTATCTCTCTCTCCTCTCCTCCCTGTATCTCTCTCTCTCCTTTCCTCCCTGTATCTCTCTCTTCTCTCCTCCCTGTATCTCTCTCTCTCTCCTCTCCTCCCTGTATTTCTCTCTCTCCTCTCGTCCCTGTATTCTCTCTCTCCTTTCCTCCCTGTATCTCTCTCTTCTCTCCTCCCTGTATCTCTCTCTCTCCTCTACTCCCTGAATCTCTCTCTCCTCTCCTCTCTCTCT
>NC_138303.1:15117500-15170000 GCF_965601325.2 Salmo salar | reverse complement strand
TCCTCCCTGTATCCCTCTTCTCTCCTCTGATCCCTCTCCTCTCCTCCCTGTATCCCTCTTCTCTCCTCTGATCCCTCTCCTCTCCTCCCTGTATCCCTCTTCACTCCTCTCCTGTCTGTATCTCTCTCTCCTCTCCTCCCTGTATCTCTCTCTCCTCTCCTCCCTGTATCTCTCTCTCCTCTCCTCCCTGTATCCCTCTTCTCTCCTCTGATCCCTCTCCTCTCCTCCCTGTATCCCTCTTCACTCCTCTCCTGACTGTCTATCTCTCTCCTCTCCTCCCTGTATCTCTCTCTCATATCATCCCTGTATCCCTCTTCTCTCCTCTCCTGCCTGTATCTCTCTCTCCTCTCCTGCCTGTATCTCTCTCCTCTCCTCCCTGTATCTCTCTCTCCTCTCCTCCCTGTATGTATCTCCTCTCCTCCCCGTATCCCTCTTCTCTCCTCTCCTCCCTGTATCCCTCTTCTCTCCCCTGATCCCTCTCCTCTCCTCCCTGTATCTCTCTCCTCTCCTCTCTCTCTCATATCATCCCTGTATCTCTCTCTCCTCTCCTCTACTCACTGTATATCTCTTTCCTCTCCTCTCCTCTCTCTCTCCTCTCTTCTCTCTCTCTCCTCTCCTCCCTGTATCTCTCTCTTTCACCCAACTCCTCCTCTATTTCTATTCTAATTAATTCAATTTAAGGGGCTTTATTGACATGGGAAACATATGTTAACATTGCCAAAGCAAGTGAAGTAGACAATATACAAAAGTGAAATAAACAATACAAATGAACAGTAAACATATCTCTCCTCCATATATCTCTTCTCTCCTCTCCTCCATATATCTCTTCTCTCTTCTCCTCCCTGTATCTCTCTCGCCTCTCTCCTCTCCTCCATATATCTCTTCTCTCCTCTCCTCCATATATCTCTTCTCTCCTCTCCTCCATATATCTCTTCTCTCCTCTCCTCCATATATCTCTTCTCTCCTCTCCTCCCTGTATCTCTCTCTCCTCTCCTCCATATATCTCTCTCTCCTCTCCTCCCTGTATCTCTCTCTCCTCTCCTCCCTGTATCTCTCTCTCCTCTCCTTCATATATCTCTTCTCTCCTCTCCTCCATATATCTCTTCTCTCCTCCCTGTATCTCTCTCTCCTCTCCTCCCTGTATCTCTCTCCTCCCGAATCTCTCTCCTCTCTCTCTCCTCCTCCATATATCTCTTCTCTCCTCTCCGTATCTCTCTCCTCTCCTCCCTGTATCTCTTTCTCCTCTCCTCCCTGTATCTCTCTCTCCTCGCTGTATCTCTCTCGGCTCTCCTCCCTATATCTCTCTCTCTCTTCTCTCTTCCCTGTATCTCACTCTCTCTCTCTTCTCTGTATCTCTCTCCTCTCCTCCCTGTATCACTCTCTTTTCTCCTCCCTGTATCTCTCTCTTCTCCTCCCTGTATCTCTCTCTCTTCTCCTCCCTGTATCTCTCTCTCTTCTCCTCCCTGTATCTCTCTCTCTCTCTCTCTCTCTCTCTCTCTCTCTCCTCTCCTCTCCTCTCCTCTCCTCTCCTCTCCTCTCCTCTCCTCTCCTCTCCTCTCCTCTCCTCTCCTCTCCTCCCTGCATCTCTCTCTCTCTCATCTGGACTCTCTCCTCTCCTCCCTGTATACATCTCTCTCTCCCCTCTCTCTCTCCTCTCCATATCTCTCTCTTTCTCCCATCTCCTCCTCTATATCTCTGTCTTCCTGTGTATCTCTCTCTCTGTCTCTCTCTCTCACTGCATTTAATGATTACTATTTGTCGTCTACTGCGCAGTGAACATATCCATGACTTGGCCCTCCGGGGAGTTACGCCAGATAAACCAGCGTCAACTTGGATTCAACAGAGAAATAAATATGTCCACAGAAACTTAATCAAAATGTTTCCCCCCCCCCCCCTCTCTCTCTCTCTCTCTCTTTCTCTCTCTCTCTCTCTCTCTCTCTCTCTCTCTTTCTCTCTTCCTCCCTCTCTCTCTCTCTTTCCCCTCTCACTCTCTCTTCTCTCTCTCTCTCTCTCACTCCTCTCCTGCCTGTATCTCTCTCTTTCTCCAATCTCCTCTATATCTCTCATGAGTGGCGTGTGAAACACACCCCATGAGCTGTTGCTTTCTGAAAATGTCGGCGGAAGAAAAAGTGTCCCTTCAGAGCTGGGCTGTTTTTTAATTCAGGTTGGTGTCAGAGCCATTATTACTGTCAACATGAAGACTGGCCCTAGGAGAGGAGGGGTAGGAGGCGAGGCGGGGTAAGGGGTGTGGGGGTGGGGGCAGTGGGGACCTGGGGTGTTGTTCTGACTGAAAAAACAAGGAGGGAGCGCTCGCACCCCTCCTCACCCCTTACCCTGCCTCGCATCCTACCCCTCCTCGCCTCTCCTAGGGCCAGTCTTCATGTTGACAGTAATAACGGCTCTGACACCAACCTGAATTATAAAACACACAACAGCCCAGCACGCTCCAATTACCCAGCCATCGGTCCTTTGAACCAGCCTAATAGACGATTACCTCAACTCACAATTAGAGACATGTTAAACTGCTTGTCTAAACAGAGAGACGTGTGAGACTGAACCAATGAGCAGGGAGGGAAATGACTCATCTCTCTGTCTGTAGCTCCTTGGCTCTCTGTGCTGCACGTTCTCTCTCTGTGCTGTGTGTTCTCTCTCTGTGCTGTGTGTTCTCTCTCTGTGCTGTGCGTTCTCTCTCTGTGCTGTGCGTTCTCTCTCTGTGCTGCGCGTTCTCTCTCTGTGCTGTGCGTTCTCTCTCTGTGCTGCGCGTTCTCTCTCTGTGCTGCGCGTTCTCTCGCTGTGCTGCGCGTTCTCTCTCTGTGCTGCGCATTCTCTCTCTGTGCTGCACTTCTCGCGTTCTCTCTCTGTGCTGCACGTTCTCTCGCTGTGCTGCGCGTTCTCGCGTTCTCTCTCTGTGCTGCGCGTTCTCTCTCTGTGCTGCGTGTTCTCTCTCTGTGCTGCGCGTTCTCTCGCTGTGCTGTGCGTTCTCGCGTTCTCTCTCTATTGCGCGTTCTCTCTCTGTGCTGCGCGTTCTCTCACTGTGCTGCACGTTCTCTCTCTGTGCTGCGCGTTCTGTCTCTGGGCTGCGCGTTCTCTCTCTGTGCTGTGCGTTCTCTCTCTGTGCTGCGCATTCTCGCGTTCTCTCTCTGTGCTGCGCATTCTCTCGCTGTGCTGCGCGTTCTCTCGCTGTGCTGCGCGTTCTCGCGTTCTCTCTCTATTGCGCGTTCTCTCTCTGTGCTGCACGTTCTCTCTCTGTGCTGCGCGTTCTCTCTCTGTGCTGCGCGTTCTCTCACTGTGCTGCACGTTCTCTCTCTGTGCTGCGCGTTCTGTCTCTGAGCTGCGCGTTCTCTCTCTGTGCTGCGCATTCTCTCTCTGTGCTGCGCATTCTCGCGTTCTCTCTCTGTGCTGCGCATTCTCTCGCTGTGCTGCGCGTTCTCTCGCTGTGCTGCGCGTTCTCTCTCTGTGCTGCGCGTTCTCTCACTGTGCTGCGCGTTCTCGCGTTCTCGCTCTGTGCTGCGTGTTCTCTCTCTGTGCTGCGTGTTCTCTCTCTGTGCTGCGCGTTCTCTCGCTGTGCTGCGCATTCCCGCGTTCTCTCTCTGTATTGCGCGTTCTCTCTCTGCGCTGCGCGTTCTCTCTCTGTGCTGCACGTTCTCTCTCTGTGCTGCGCGTTCTCGTGTTCTCTCTCTGTGCTGCGCGTTCTCTCACTGTGCTGCGCGTTCTCGCGTTCTCTCTCTGTGCTGCGCGTTCTCTCGCTGTGCTGCGCGTACTCGCGTTCTCTCTCTGTGCTGCGCGTTCTCTCGCTGTGCTGTGCGTTCTCATTTTCTCTCTCTGTGCTGCGCATTCTCTCTCTGTGCTGCGTGTTCTCTCTCTGTGCTGCGCGTTCTCTCACTGTGCTGCGCGTTCTCGCGTTCTCTCTCTGTATTGCGCGTTCTCTCTCTGCGCTGCGCGTTCTCTCTCTGTGCTGCACGTTCTCTCTCTGTGCTGCACGTTCTCTCTCTGTGCTGCGCGTTCTCGCGTTCTCTCTCTGTGCTGCGCGTTCTCTCGCTGTGCTGCGCGTACTCGCGTTCTCTCTCTGTGCTGCACGTTCTCTCGCTGTGCTGCGCATTCTCGTGTTCTCTCTCTGTGCTGCGCATTCTCTCTCTGTGCTGCGTGTTCTCTCTCTGTGCTACGCGTTCTCTCTCTGTGCTGCGCATTCTCTCTCTGTGCTGCGCATTCTCTCTCTGTGCTGCGCCTTCTCGCGTTCTCTCTCTGTATTTCGCGTTCTCTCTCTGTGCTGCGCGTTCTCTCTGTGCTGCGTGTTCTCTCTCTGTGCTGCGCGTTCTCTCGCTGTGCTGCGCATTCTCGTGTTCTCTCTCTGTGCTGCGCATTCTCTCTCTGTGCTGCGTGTTCTCTCTCTGTGCTGCGTGTTCTCTCTCTGTGCTGCGCGTTCTCTCTCTGTGCTGCGCATTCTCGTGTTCTCTCTCTGTGCTGCGCGTTCTCTCGCTGTGCTGCGCATTCTCGCGTTCTCTCTCTGTGCTGCGCGTTCTGTCTCTGGGCTGCGCGTTCTCTCTCTGTGCTGCACGTTCTCTCACTGTGCTGCGCATTCTCGCGTTCTCTCTCTGTATTGCGCGTTCTCTCTGTGCTGCGCGTTCTCTCTCTGTGCTGTGCGTTCTCTCGCTGTGCTGCGCATTCTCGCGTTCTCTCTCTGTGCTGCGCGTTCTGTCTCTGGGCTGCGCGTTCTCTCTCTGTGCTGCACGTTCTCTCACTGTGCTGCGCATTCTCGCGTTCTCTCTCTGTATTGCGCGTTCTCTCTGTGCTGCGCGTTCTCTCTCTGTGCTGTGCGTTCTCTCTCTGTGCTGCGCGTTCTCTCTCTGTGCTGAGCGTTCTCTCGCTGTGCTGCGCGTTCTCGCGCTCCTACTCTGTATTGCGTGTTCTCAGTCTGCGCTGCGCGTTCTGTCTCTGGGCTGCGCATTCTCTCTCTGTGCTGCGCTTTCTCTCACTGTGCTGCGCGTTCACACGTTCTCTCTCTGTATTGCGCGTTCTCTCTGTGCTGCGCGTTCTATCTCTGTGCTGTGCGTTCTCTCTCTGTGCTGTGCGTTCTCTCTCTGTGCTGCGCGTTCTCGCGTTCTCTCTCTGTGCTGCGCGTTCTGTCTCTGGGCTGCGCGTTCTCTCTCTGTGCTGCGCGTTCTCTCTCTGTGCTGCACGTTCTCTCGCTGTGCTGCGCGTTCTCTCGCTGTGCTGCGCGTTCTCGCGTTCTCTCTCTGTATTGCGTGTTCTCTCTGTGATGCGCGTTCTGTCTCTGGGCTGCACGTTCTCTCTCTGGGCTGCGCGTTCTCTCTCTGGGCTGCGCGTCCTCTCTCTGGGCTGCGCGTTCTCTCTCTGGGCTGCGCGTTCTCTCTCTGGGCTGCGCGTTCTCTCTCTGGGCTGCGCGTCCTCTCTCTGGGCTGCGCGTCCTCTCTCTGGGCTGCGCGTCCTCTCTCTGGGCTGCGCGTTCTCTCTCTGGGCTGCGCGTTCTCTCTCTGTGCTGCACGTTCTCTCTCTCGCAGAAATCAGTAAATAAATCCCATTTCTATTTTATGCCACAACAGAAATCTACAGTTCCCCAGTTTCTTTGACAGTATGAAAGTGTTTCTTGCTACGAGGTAGTGGAGAGGGAGCAGAGGTGTGTGTGTGTGTGTGTGTGTGTGTGTGTGTGTGTGTGTGTGTGTGTGTGTGTGTGTGTGTGTGTGTGTGTAGAATGGTGTCACTCAAGGAGTTGGATACAGGGACTGTCCTCGTTGTAGAGAGACAGTGAGCTGCATGTTAACCACATGCTCCTGTATAGGACATGATGCCCTGTAGCCTACTGAACCTCCAACACTCTGGAAAGACCTGAGTTGAATTATAATCTGCGGCAAAAACAGACACAAGACAAACACATACACACTCTTTGCAGACGCGCGTGCGCACACACGCACACACACACACACACACACACACACACACACACACACACACACACACACACACACTGTGGAATATGAAAGCTGTCCTTCTCTAACCCCCTCCATCTTTCTCCTCTCCTGCTCTTCTTATCTATCCTCTGACATCATTTCCATGCTGAAGATGGTGTCAGTGTGAGCTGTGGATGTGGCGTCAGCGGGCCATCGTCCACACGCCTCCTCCCCTGATTAGAGAGCATTGTCATGGGGCCAGAGACGAGGGTCAGGACCTGGAGCCGATCTAACAGCCCCACTACACACTGACCCTTTCCAGATGACATGATAACTGCTATCAGGGGACAGAGATGGTCACTGACACTCCACGGGGCTGTTTCTGATGGCCACAACCTTGGTAGAATGGAGCCCCTGGGCATCTGGACTACACACTGAGACCAGGGCAGGCACTTTATGGTCATGTTGGAAACAGAAAGGGTGTACGGAGAGAAAGAGGGAGAGGAGGAGGGGAAGGGTATGAAGTGCAGCCAGGAAGCAAGATAGAGAGGTCAGAAGGCTTGATATGACATGCTGAAGGACGGTGGAAGGCGATTGGCTGATGGACTGACTGTGTGTCTGTGATCAGCGATGCGTCCGAGGTGTGTAGTGGTTGAACACAGCCTGACACTGAGCCACTACATGCTCCATTTAACTACTGGCCATGATCAGCCTATCCCTTCCCACCTCCCAGCCACACAGGCCCCCTGGTCCCTAGCCCCCCTGCTCCCAGTCCACCTGCTCCCAGTCCATCTGCTCCCAGCCCCCCTGGCCCAGAGCCCCCCAGTCCACCTGCTCCCACCCCCCTCTGGCCCAAAGCCCTCCTGGCACAGAGCCTCCCAATCCACATGCTCCCAGCCCCACTGGCCCAACCTTGAAACCAAACCATGCACCAGATTCAACAGTTCTGCTTCATAAAACAGCAAAAATGCACAACTCTTCATTTCTCCTAAAACAAGATGCTATCTTTTTGGGTTCTAAATAAAACCTGTTGCCATTTTAGATGTTTTACGATGCGACACAGCTGCATTCTGCCGTGCTTGGCAGGCGCCATGGCGATGTTATACAACTGCTGATTGGCCGGTTATCTCAGTCGTCCAATGAGAGGGCCAGGGCTGCAGTGTGCCAGTTCCACACTCAGAGGAGAGGATGGGGCTGAGTTCAACCAAGGCCAGGATTCAATGTTCCCTCAACAGTGAAAAGCAGACTGATAACGTCAGACCAGATCCCAAACAACATTGTAAAACAGGGCACATCGGGAAAGTTAGCTCATAACATCATCACTTAATTCTCTCTCTCTCTCCTCTTCTCCCTCACCCTCCTCTGGTTCTCAGATGAGTCTCACAGGCAGCTCAATTCATTTAGAACAAATGCATTTTTATGAAATGGTTCAATCCTCTGCTGAAGAAAAGTCTTAGCCAACCACAGTGGCTTTCATAAACATATGTTCAGTAACAGTCTGGAAGGTTTGATATGGGGATTACTATAAATGTATGGCTCAGACAGAGTCCCACTGTTTTATTAAGAATGAGGATGACCCTTTGGGTTGGAGATCTTCCCTCCGTACCTCTCTTTCTCTCCTCATCTACCCTTCTCCATCTATCTATCTTTTTATGTCCCTGTCTCACCCTATTCCCCCTGTTCCCTTCTCCTGAGAGGAAATCTCCTCAACATGATAGTCCCCAGGTGTACAACCTATTAAGGCACTCACTGGTTTACACACAATGGATCTGCTTGGAGTGGCGTTTCCAATTAAAACATTTAGAAACGCACACACAAACACACCCACCCAGCCACACCCTCCCTCTCTCCCTCCCTCTCTCCCTCCCTCCCACCCACCCAGCCACACCCTCCCTCTCTCCCTCCCTCTCT
The DNA here is from genome assembly GCF_965601325.2 of Salmo salar. Taxonomy (NCBI): domain Eukaryota; kingdom Metazoa; phylum Chordata; class Actinopteri; order Salmoniformes; family Salmonidae; genus Salmo; species Salmo salar. The sequence goes on along the minus strand of NC_138303.1, from coordinate 15,162,183 downwards.
CCCTCCAAACCCACCCACCCACCCACCCCAGCCACAGACTCCCTCCCCTCCCACCCCCACATCCTCTCTCCCCCCCTCCTCCCACCCACCCTCCCCACCCCCCCTCCTCCCCCCCACCCCGCCTCCCCCCTCTCCCCCCCCCCCCTCTCCACCCTCCCACCCCCAGCCCTCTCCCTCCCTCTCTCCCTCCCTCCCACCCAGCCACAGACTCCCTCCCTCCCACCCACACCCTCACCCCCCTCACACCCTCCCTCCCTCCCACCCACCCAGCCACACCCTCTCTCCCACCCTCCCTCACTCCCTCACACCCTCCCTCCCTCCCTCCCACCCCAGCCACAGACTCCCTCCCTCCCTCCCTCTGGCCACACCCTCCCTCCCTCCCTCCCTCCCTCCCTCCTGCCCTCTGGCCACACTCTTCCTCATTCCCATTCACCCAGCCAAACCCTCCCTCCTCTGCTGACTGCATATCTCAGGTGGACAGAGATGAAATGCCAGTCAAAATGTCAGCTCTACAGTAGCTTTACACGGATCACACCGTGCTGTGTAAAAGCATAAGAACTGAATGAAGTCACAGACAGACACTGCTGTACAAATACATCATGTACTCAAACTTGACAAGAAGGAACACAAAGGCCAAATGTTGCAGCTATTGCCTTGGGACTGGCCTACTGGCACGCACACACGCAGACACACACGCAGACACACAGAGAGAATGAGTGTGTCTCAGCTCGCCTGTCATGGGGATGAAGAGATCAGACACTTCAGTAGCACTCTGGGAGCAAAGCGCTTTGGACCACGGAAGAAAAATGCTTAGAGGACGAAAAACTATGTAAAAACCTGAGCGGCTGGCCGAACGCCTCTCCTCCTGACATGTCTAGACCCGAGCGGCTGGCCGAACGCCTCTCCTCCTGACATGTCTAGACCCGAGCGGCTGGCCGAACGTCTCTCCTCCTGACATGTCTAGACCCGAGCGGCTGGCCGAACGCCTCTCCTCCTGACATGTCTAGACCCGAGCGGCTGGCCGAACGCCTCTCCTCCTGACATGTCTAGACCCGAGCGGCTGGCCGAACGCCTCTCCTCCTGACATGTCTAGACCCGAGCGGCTGGCCGAACGCCTCTTCCTCTGACATGTCTATAAGTAATGTGTGAGCTCCGTGGAAGTAAAGTCATCACTTTTAAATAACAGCGGCCCTTTACCACACAACACAGCCAAGATAATTGTTCCTGCTGACTGTTAGGCGTTGTCCTCGCAGCCATCAGCACTATCTATGACTACTCAGACCCAAAACAAGCTTTTTATTTGGGCTGGTAGGAAAGGTACCTGGAGAGGACGACGGGCATATTGTGAAATATCTAGTGGTAAATTAAGAAGGCTACTTCGTTGCATGGGTATTAGAGTTCTTATTACCCTGAGATGGAGGGAGGACAGCGAAAGGAGAGATGGAGGGAAGACAGCAAAAGGAAAGATGGAGGGGGGACAGTAAAATGAGAGATAGAGGGAGGACAGTGAAACGAAAGATGGAGGGGGACAGTGAAAGGAGAGATGGAGGGAAGACAGTTAAAGGAGAGGTGGAGGGGGGACAGTGAAAGGAGAGATGGAGGGGGACAGTGAAAGGAGAGATGGAGGGGGGACAGTGAAAGGAGAGGTGGAGGGGGGACAGTGAAAGGAGAGATGGAGGGGGACAGTGAAAGGAGAGATGGAGGGGGACAGTGAAAGGAGAGATGGAGGGGGGACAGTGAAAGGAGAGATGGAGGGGGGACAGTGAAAGGAGAGGTGGAGGGGGGACAGTGAAAGGAGAGATGGAGGGAAGACAGTTAAAGGAGAGGTGGAGGGGGGACAGTGAAAGGAGAGATGGAGGGGGACAGTGAAAGGAGAGGTGGAGGGGGGACAGTGAAAGGAGAGATGGAGGGAAGACAGTTAAAGGAGAGGTGGAGGGGGGACAGTGAAAGGAGAGATGGAGGGAAGACAGTTAAAGGAGAGATGGAGGGGGGACAGTGAAAGGAGAGATGGAGGGAAGACAGTTAAAGGAGAGGTGGAGGGAAGACAGTTAAAGGAGAGGTGGAGGGGGGACAGTGAAAGGAGAGATGGAGGGAAGACAGTTAAAGGAGAGGTGGAGGGGGGACAGTGAAAGGAGAGGTGGAGGGGGACAGTGAAAGGAGAGGTGGAGGGGGGACAGTGAAAGGAGAGATGGAGGGAAGACAGTTAAAGGAGAGGTGGAGGGGGGACAGTGAAAGGAGAGATGGAGGGAAGACAGTTAAAGGAGAGGTGGAGGGAAGACAGTGAAAGGAGAGGTGGAGGGGGGACAGTGAAAGGAGAGGTGGAGGGGGGACAGTGAAAGGAGAGGTGGAGGGGGACAGTGAAAGGAGAGGTGGAGGGGGGACAGTGAAAGGAGAGGTGGAGGGGGACAGTGAAAGGAGAGATAGAGGGAAGACAGTTAAAGGAGAGGTGGAGGGGGGACAGTGAAAGGAGAGGTGGAGGGGGACAGTGAAAGGAGAGGTGGAGGGGGGACAGTGAAAGGAGAGATGGAGGGGGGACAGTGAAAGGAGAGATAGAGGGAAGACAGTTAAAGGAGAGGTGGAGGGGGGACAGTGAAAGGAGAGGTGGAGGGGGACAGTGAAAGGAGAGATGGAGGGGGGACAGTGAAAGGAGAGATAGAGGGAAGACAGTTAAAGGAGAGGTGGAGGGGGGACAGTGAAAGGAGAGGTGGAGGGGGACAGTGAAAGGAGAGATGGAGGGAAGACAGTTAAAGGAGAGGTGGAGGGGGGACAGTGAAAGGAGAGGTGGAGGGGGGACAGTGAAAGGAGAGGTGGAGGGGGGACAGTTAAAGGAGAGGTGGAGGGGGGACAGTGAAAGGAGAGGTGGAGGGGGGACAGTGAAACGAAAGATGGAGGGGGACAGTGAAAGGAGAGATGGAGGGGGGACAGTGAAAGGAGAGATAGAGGGAAGACAGTTAAAGGAGAGGTGGAGGGGGACAGTGAAAGGAGAGGTGGAGGGGGACAGTGAAAGGAGAGGTGGAGGGGGGACAGTGAAAGGAGAGATGGAGGGGGACAGTGAAAGGAGAGATGGAGGGGGACAGTGAAAGGAGAGATGGAGGGGGGACAGTGAAAGGAGAGGTGGAGGGGGACAGTGAAAGGAGAGGTGGAGGGAAGACAGTTAAAGGAGAGGTGGAGGGGGGACAGTGAAAGGAGAGATAGAGGGAAGACAGTTAAAGGAGAGGTGGAGGGGGGACAGTGAAAGGAGAGGTGGAGGGGGACAGTGAAAGGAGAGGTGGAGGGGGACAGTGAAAGGAGAGGTGGAGGGGGACAGTGAAAGGAGAGGTGGAGGGAAGACAGTTAAAGGAGAGGTGGAGGGGGGACAGTGAAAGGAGAGGTGGAGGGGGGACAGTGAAAGGAGAGGTGGAGGGGGGACAGTGAAAGGAGAGATGGAGGGAAGACAGTTAAAGGAGAGATGGAGGGGGGACAGTGAAAGGAGAGATGGAGGGAAGACAGTTAAAGGAGAGGTGGAGGGGGGACAGTGAAAGGAGAGATGGAGGGAAGACAGTTAAAGGAGAGGTGGAGGGGGGACAGTGAAAGGAGAGATGGAGGGAAGACAGTTAAAGGAGAGATGGAGGGGGGACAGTGAAAGGAGAGATGGAGGGAAGACAGTTAAAGGAGAGATGGAGGGGGGACAGTGAAAGGAGAGCAGGTAATGGAAAACAGCATGGTAATCTGCTTCACATCCACTTTAAAACATGTCAGATGGGTTCCACATCATTAAATAAGACTGGCACTACAGAGAAAGAGAGAAAGAGAAGAGAGATGGAAAAACAAAGAGGAAGACGAGAGATGTGGATAGAGAGGAGAAAGAGGAGGGGATAGAGAGGAGAAAGAGGAGGGGATAGAGAGGAGAAAGAGGAGGGGATAGAGAAGAGAAAGAGGAGGGGATAGAGAGAAGAAAGAGGAGGGGATAGAGAGGAGAAAGAGGAGGGGATAGAGAAGAGAAAGAGGAGAGGATAGAGAGAAGAAAGAGGAGGGGATAGAGAGGAGAAAGAGGAGGGGATAGAGAAGAGAAAGAGGAGGGGATAGAGAAGAGAAAGAGGAGGGGATAGAGAAGAGAAAGAGGAGGGGATAGAGAAGAGAAAGAGGAGGGGATAGAGAAGAGAAAGAGGAGGGGATAGAGAGGAGAAAGAGGAGGGGATAGAGAGGTGAGGGGTACGGTGGGGTGGACAGTCCCAGGGCAGTGAGGGGTACGGTGGGGTGGACAGTCCCAGGGCAGTGAGGGGTACGGTGGGGTGGACAGTCCCAGGGCAGTGAGGGGTAGGGTGGGGTGGACAGTCCCAGGGCAGTGAGGGGTACGGTGGGGTGGACAGTCCCAGGGCAGTGAGGGGTACGGTGGGGTGGGCAGTCCCAGGGAAGTGAGGGGTACGGTGGGGTGGACAGTCCCAGCTGAGGCCCCCTGAGTTTGATCAGCCAGCCAGGATGGGTTCATGCACTGCTCTCCTCAATCAAAGCCAGGCCTCAGATCTAAGGTAAAAATAGCCACGGGTCAATGGAAGACGGAGGACAGAGCAGAGAAATGGAAAAAGAAAGAGCAGGGGAAATAGGAAAAAAAGAGAGAGAAGAGAGAGAGGAACACAGGAAGGTTTATTATTCTTCTGCTGGTACAGTACTGTATTGTCGGGCCCTCCTTGGACAGAGTGAGAGACCCCCTGGGACTACAAGGACTGTGTCTGTCTGTCAGGTACAGTAGAGCCAGGGGCTGACTGGTGAAAACACAACACAAATGTGAATGGACACACACACACACACACACACACACACACTTCACTCAGTTAAATCAAATCAAAGTTTATTTGTCACGTGCGCCGAATACAACCTTACAGTGAAATGCTTACTAACCAAAAGTGCAAAAAAGGTGTTAGGTGAACAATAGGTAGGTAAAGAAATAAAACAACAGTAAAAAGACAGGCTATATACAGTGGCGAGGCTATATACAGTAGCGAGGCTACATACAGACACCAGTTAGTCAGGCTGATTGAGGTAGTATGTGCATGTAGATATGGTTAAAGTGACTATGCATATATGATGAATAGAGAGTAGCAGTAGCGTAAAGGAGGGGTTGGCGGGTGGTGGGTGACGGGTGGCGGGGCACAATGCAGATAGCCTGGTTAGCCAATGTGCGGGAGCCCTGGTTGGTCGGCCCAATTGAGGCAGTATGTACATGAATGTATAGTTAACGTGACTATGCATATATGATAAACAGAGTGTAGCAGCAGCATAAAAAGAGGGGTTGGGAGGGCACACAATGCAAATAGTCCGGATAGCCATTTCATTACCTGTTCAGGAGTCTTATGGCTTGGCGGTAAAAACTGTTGAGAAGCCTTTTTGTCCTAGACTTGGCACTCCAGTACCGCTTGCCATGTGGTAGTAGAGAGAACAGTCTATGACTGGGGTGGCTGGGGTCTGTGACAATTTTTAGGGCCTTCCTCTGACACCGCTTGGTGTAGAGGTCCTGGATGGCAGGCAGCTTAGCACCAGGGATGTACTGGGCCGTACGCACTACCCTCTGTAGCGCCTTGCAGTCAGAGGCCGAGCAGTTGCCATACCAGGCAGTGATGCAACCAGTCAGGATGCTCTCGATTTTGCAGCTGTAGAACCTTTTGAGGATCTCAGGACCCATGCCAAATCTTTTTAGTTTCCTTAGGGGGAACAGGCTTTGTCGTACCCTCTTCACGACTGTCTTGGTGTGTTTGGACCATTCTAGTTTGTTGTTGATGTGGACACCGAGGAACTTGAAGCTCTCAACCTGCTCCACTACAGCCCCGTCGATGAGAATGGGGGCGTGCTCGGTCCTCCTCCTTTTCAGCTCCTTCTTCTGGGCCCATTCTACACTACAGACATCCCAGGAAGACGATAATGACTACAGACACCCCAGAGGGAGGATAGGGGCTACAGACACCCCAGAGGGAGGATAGGGGCTACAGACACCCCAGAGGGAGGATAGGGGCTACAGACACCCCAGAGGGAGGATAGGGGCTACAGACACCCCAGAGGGAGGATAGGGGCTACAGACACCCCAGAGGGAGGATAGGGGCTACAGACACCCCAGAGAGAGGATAGGAGAAGGAACACAGATACATACTAATAATTAAGGGAATAATCCTTGCTGTATAATAACTAAAACATACTCTGTTTGGCCATGCATGGTAGTTGAACATACATCACAACAGACAGATGGCTCAATGACAAACATCATTAGTCTGATAATAGACTGGGGTTCACCATATCAGATTATGTCGTTGTATTGCATTGTTGCAGAGTTAGAAAAGTCTACTCTACTGCGTTAGCTTGTAAAGGGTTCTGCGCTCCTGTCTGTGGCACACAGAGCTTCTCTCTCCTCTCCTCATCACTTCTCTCCTCTCCTCACCACTTCTCTCCTCTCATCCCCACTTCTCTCCTCTCCTCCCCACTTCTCTCCTCTCCTCACCACTTATCTCCTCTCCTCACCACTTATCTCCTCTCCACACCACTTCTCTCCTCTCCACACCACTTCTCTCCTCTCATCACCACTTCTCTCCTCTCATCCCCACTTCTCTCCTCTCATCCCCACTTCTCTCCTCTCCTCACCACTTCTCTCCTCTCCACACCACTTCTCTCCTCTCCACACCACTTCTCTCCTCTCCTCTCCACTTCTCTTCTCTCCTCACCACTTCTCTCCTCTCCACACCACTTCTCTCCTCTCCTCACGACTTCTCTCCTCTCCTCACCACTTCTCTCCTCTCCTCACCACTTCTCTCCTCTCCTCACCACTTCTCTTCTCTCCTCACCACTTCTCTCCTCTCCTCACCACTTCTCTCCTCTCCTCACCACTTCTCTCCTCTCCTCACCACTTCTCTTCTCTCCTCACCACCTCTTCTCTACTGCGTTAGCTTGTAAAGGGTTCTGTGCTCCTGTCTGTGGCACACAGAGCTTCTCTCTCCTCTCATCTCCTCTCCACTTTTCTCCTCTCCTCGCCACTTCCCTCCTCACCACTTCCCTCCTCACCACTTTTCTGAGATGCAGTCCTTCATACCGCTGCGCCACTCGGTAGCTCTACTTAACTTTCCCTGACAGTTAATTTGGCCTAAGCCTGTTTTACATTCAGTAATTAGCAAGAGTAAGCCTGCTTGTCTCCACGAAAAGGCTATTAGGCATGGTATAAAAAAGTATCAAAATAAATGTCCTATTGCTTTTCCTGGGATTTCACGTGAAGAGGAATAGCGAAGATGGTATAGCGCACGGGAACAGCTGGAAGCGAGAGGCTAGAGATGAGTAGCCGTAGTAACAAGCTAAATATTCGATTGATATCGGGTCATTCATTGGCTAAACAGTATGGCTATAAATATTTACCTGTCAAAGTGCAACAAAAAAAGATTATGAAATGGCAGATCTGTGCGTTCCTCCAGGCTGCACTCTGCAGTGCCGCACAACAAACATGCACAGGTCCACTATTGATTAGGCCTAAGTTTTTAGACAAGAAAAAAATTATTCTACCTAGGCTACAACAACACAATGCAATGAGGAATGTATTATTGTGAGTACACAATTATTGTCTAGGGCTGTAAACTGCAGTGATGTAGAGGGTAATTTGAAAACCGCTCAAACGATCTGTTTTGAATGATTCATGCCGAAATAACTGTGTACAGCCTAGGTCTGATGAAGCAACCTTTTGGAGCAGTTATGGGTCTATTCTCGACAGTTTACAAGATAGGGCTGCCATCGGAAAATATGACCTTCTCATGCTCTGTTTGTGGTGGATCATCATTCTCCCAAGTCGTCCTATAATTAAAGTGGCCACCCACCAATATGCTCACACATGACCAGGTCTCCAGGCAAGTTTACCGTGTGCTCTGCCTTCTCACCACTCCAAGCAGCATCGCGCACCTACAACCAAGAACACTTCTATAGAACACGTTTTTGATTGGTTGTCAAAGTTTTATAGTCGAAGGGACAGGGAAAACATTGCTCTGAAAGTGATACAAACAATAGCTCTCGTTATCGTTCTCCACTCTTTTTGTAGTTATCAGTTAACGATTCAAATATACTGGTCCAGAATTAGACAAAAGCAATCCAAAACTATGCTGGATGTCTTCAGAGCTTTACTCGCTTTTGCTATTCAAATATTTCCATCTTGTCACTTCAGACAGATTTTCTACACCTCCCAGCAAAAGTGTTTCATTACAGAAAGATTTTCTAATACATGATTTAGTTCGACCACAATAACACAGAGGAGGAGGAGGATCGAAGTGAGACCACATGTTTAGTAACACTAACATGGTAGGTTTCCACACGAGGCAGTGTGCATGCATGTGTGTAAAAACAGTTCTGCAATTAAGCCATGTGAGATCGCGGGGATGGGCTTATTTTCCCTTGAGGCGACACGTTTTATTGTGCTTTAAGTGGCTGTATAAATCTCCATGTAGAAACATATACATTAGTCATGTTATATTCGGGTATGGGACTTTTATGGTGTGTTTTACTGAAGAAAAACAATGCTCTGATGATATTAAACCCATTACTCATCGTCACCCTCTCTCGATAGAATGTTTAAAATATTTTGGGTAGTCGGTAATGTGTGGCCAATCCAAATGGAACTGTGATGTTGAACAGTTTCAGGGAAGTGGAATGTGTCAGAAGATCCAAGTTTCAATGGCACGTGCACAAGTACAGTGAAATGCCTTTTCTTGCCAGCTCTAAAACCAACAATGACAATGTCATACCAAAAATATCATAAGGTACAACAAAAACACACAAGAAATAAAAATAAGAAAAACACAAGAAAGTAAGTAAGTATACTATATACAGGGTTAGTTCCAGTACCATATTAACAATGTACAGGGATACTGGAGTGATGGAGAGAGATATGTATAGGGGTAAGTATATGATGATTGTATGTGTGTGTGTGTGTGTGTGTAGACTCAGTATAAATGTATGTGTGTGTGTGTGTGTGTGTGTGTGTAGACTCAGTATAAATGTGTGTGTGTGTGTGTGTGTGTGTGTGTGTGTGTGTGTGTGTGTGTGTGTGTGTGTGTGTGTGTGTGTGTGTGTGTGTGTGTGTGTGTGTGTGTGTAGACTCAGTTTTAATGTATGTGTGTGAGCAAAAGAACTGCAGCACATAATAATGTCGTTAACCATTGTGACACGTTCTGCAGGGATAACTTAGTATGGACACTGCCATGATTTTCTCTCTGCCCCTGTACTGCAAGTCAAGTGTACATCCTGCAATTGGAGTAAAATAAGCAGATGAAAACAGAGACAGCCACTGACTATTATTCTACAGAGTGGTTCCCTTAGAGCCGTCCGTGGTGGCAGCCCTTCAACCTGTGGGGAAGCAGCAACACCGAAGAGGAAGGAGAGATCCTTAACGCTACAGCCCGATCACATGACAAGTTCCGCTCCGCAGCTATGGAAACACCTCACAGAGCTCTCCATCGGGGAATAAGGCATCGGCAATCCACTGCGGGATCGTTGGTACGTCGCAGACTCTCAAGACAATGGAGAAACTATGGAATATGATTTCATTGAGTGGTCTATCGGCTCATAACAAGCTAGCCGATTCACACCAGTTACAGAGAAAGCCATTGAGTGGTCTATCGGCTCATAACAAGCTAGCCGATTCACACCAGTTACAGAGAAAGCCATTGAGTGGTCTATCGGCTCATAACAAGCTAGCCGATTCACACCAGTTACAGAGAAAGCCATTGAGTGGTCTATCGGCTCATAACAAGCTAGCCGATTCACACCAGTTACAGAGAAAGCCAAATTGTTTTCACTTTTCTTTATGGACAAAGAGATAAAAAAATACTAGACTAGAAGAGTCTTATTCTCTGGGCCTATTCTTGCTTGCTCTCCCAAAGTGTAGGGTTCCATTGACTGAATAAACCTCAGCACATGTTTATTACTAAAAAAGCTGAGCAATTTTGACTTTAATAGGAGGTTTGTGATTGACAGGGGTTGAGTGGATAGGGTGGAGGAAAAGGTTGAGAAACTTAGTAGGCAGAAAGTCTCAGACTCAGTGCATCTAGGCAGGCTTGAGGAACCAAGACCAGTTATCACTGATGATATTTGTTTTGTATGACCAGAGCTTCATTATATTATATATTATCAGCATACAAATTGTCATTCTCAGGCTTTTGCTTTCCAGGTGGAACTGTTGTCATTAAACAGATTGATTGGCTGTGGGGGCAGGTAATGTATCAGAGTAACTATATTAACGGTAAAAGGTTTGACTAACAAATACTTAGATTAGTGTTCCCCAACCACCACCTGTCTTCCAATAGTTACATAAAGCCAGCACACAGTCGTGATATACTGTCTCTCACCACCCTCTGCTCCCCCTCCACCACCCTCCGCTACAGTGCCAGATATGTACTGTACCACAGTACCAGATATGTACTGTACCACAGTGCCAGATATGTACTGTACCACAGTGCCAGATATGTACTGTACCACAGTGCCAGATATGTACTGTACCACAGTGCCGGATATATACTGTACCACAGTGCCGGATATGTACTGTACCACAGTGCCAGATATGTACTGTACCACAGTGCCGGATATGTACTGTACCACAGTGCCGGATATGTACTGTACCACAGTGCCAGATATGTACTGTACCACAGTGCCGGATCATGTACTGTACCACAGTGCCGGATATGTACTGTACCACAGTGCCAGATATGTACTGTACCACAGTGCCAGATATGTACTGTACCACAGTGCCAGATATGTACTGTACCACAGTGCCAGATATGTACTGTACCACAGTGCCAGATATATACTGTACCACAGTGCCAGATATGTACTGTACCACAGTGCCAGATATATACTGTACCACAGTACCAGATATGTACTGTACCACAGTGCCAGATATGTACTGTACCACAGTGCCAGATATATACTGTACCACAGTACCAGATATGTACTGTACCACAGTGCCAGATATGTACTGTACCACAGTACCAGATATATACTGTACCACAGTGCCAGATATGTACTGTACCACAGTGCCAGATATGTACTGTACCACAGTGCCAGATGTGTACTGTACCACAGTGCCAGATATGTACTGTACCACAGTGCCAGATATGTACTGTACCACAGTGCCAGATATGTACTGTACCACAGTGCCAGATATGTACTGTACCACAGTGCCAGATATGTACTGTACCACAGTGCCAGATATGTACTGTACCACAGTGACAGATATGTACTGTACCACAGTGACAGATATGTACTGTACCACAGGCCAGATACAGTACCAGTCAAAAGTTTGGACACACCGACTCATTCAAGGGTTTTTCTTTATTTTTACTATTTTCTACATTGTAGAATAATAGTGAAGACATCAAAACTCTGAAATAACACATATAAAATAATGTAGTAACCAAAAAAGTGTTAAAAATATCAAAATAGATTTTATATTTGAATTCTTCAAAGTATAATGACAGCTTTCCACACTCTTGGCGTTTTCTCAACCAGCTTCATGAGTTAGTCAACTGGAATGCATTTCAATTAACAGGTGTGCCTTGGTAAACGTAATTTTTTTTAAATGTATTTCCTTCTTAATGTGTTTGAGCCAATCAGTTGTGTTGTGACAAGGTAGGGGTGGTATACAGAAGATAGCGTTATTTGGTAAAAGACCAAGTCCATATTATGCAGGAACAGCTCAAATAAGCAAAGAGAAACTACAGTCCATCATTACTTTAAAACTTTTTCAGGATTGGTTGGTCCCCTGCGGGACGGTTGAGCTAACGTAGGCTAATGCGATTAGCATGGGGTTGAAAGTAACAAGAACATTTCCCAGGACATAGACATATCTGATATTTGCAGAAAGCTTAAGTTCTTGTTAATCTAACTGCACTGTCCAATTTACAGTAGTTATTACAGTGAAAGAATACCATGCTATTGTTTGAGGAGAGTGCACAGTCTTGAACATGAAAAGTTATTAATAAACAAATTAGGCACATTTGGGTGGTCTTGATACAACATTTTGAACAAAAATACAATGGTTCATTGGATCAGGCTAAAACTTTGCACATGCACTGCTGCCATCTAGAGGCCAATATCTAAATTGCACCTGGGCTGGAATAATAGACTATGGCCTTTCTCTTGCATTTCAAAGATGATGGTACAAAAAAAAATACGTTTTTTTTTTTTCTTTGTATTATCTTTTACCAGATATAATGTGTTATATTCTCCTACATTCTTTTCACATTTCCACAAACATCAAAGTGTTTCCTTTTAAATGGTACCAAGAAAGTGCATATCCTTGCTTCAGGGCCTGAGCTACAGGCAGTTAGATTTGGGTATGTCATTTTAGGATAAATATTTTAAAAAAGGGACCGATCCTTAGGAGCCATGAAGGTCAGTCAATACGGAAAATTTCAAGAACTTTGAAAGTTTCTTCAAGGGCAGTCGCAAAAAGCACCAAGTGCTATGATAAAACTGGCTCTCATGAGGACCGCCACAGGAAAGGAAGACCCAGAGTTACCTCTGCTGCAAAGGATAAGTTCATTAGAGATAACTGCACCTCAGAAATTGCAGCCCAAATAAATAGTTCACAGAGGAGACTGTGTGAATCAGGCCTTCATTGTTGAATTGCTGCAAAGAAACCACTACTAAAGGACACCAATAAGATGAAGAGACATGCTTGAGCCAAGAAACATAAGCAATTGACATTAGAACGGTGGAAATCTGTCCTTTTGTCTGATGAGTCCAAATGTGCGATTTTTGGTTCTAACCGCCGTGTCTTTGTCATACGCAAAGTAGGTGAACGGATGATCTCCGCATGTGTGCTTCACACCGTGAAAAATGGAGGAGGAGGTGTGATGGTGTGGGGGTGCTTTGCTGGTGACACTGTCTGTGATTTATCCAGAATTCAAGGCACACTTAACCAGCATGGCTACCACCATCTGGTTTGCGCTTAGAGGGACTATCATTTGTTTTTCAACAGGACAGTGATCCAACACACTTCCAGGCTGTGTAAGAGTTATTGAGTGCTGCATCAGATGACTTAACCTCCACAATCACCCGACCTCAACCCATTTGAGATGGTTTGGGACGGGTTGGACCGCAGACTGAAGGAAAAGCAGTCAACAAATACTCAGCATATGTGGGAACTCCTTCAAGACTGTTGGAAAAGCATTCCAGGTGAAGCTGGTTGAGAGAATGCCAAGAGTGTGCAAAGCTGTCATCAAGGCAAAGCGTGGCTACTTTGAAGAATCTCAAATATAAAATATATTTTGATTTGTTTAGCACTTTTTTGGTTACTACATGATTCCATATGCGTCATTTCATAGTTTTTATGTCTTCACTGTTATTCTACAATGTAGAAAATAGTAAAAAATTAAGAAAAACCTTTGAATGAATAGGTGTCTCCAAACTTTTGACTGGTACTGAACATCTATGATTGTATGAGAGAATATGTCCATAGTGCTGGTGTCAGCAGTGTTGCCGTGGGGATGGTCTCCGGGGTAATGGATGAGGTCCTGTCTCCACGGCAGCCCCAGAGCTGTGCTACTACCATGACAAATTGAGCCTGGGTTAATAAATCTGTATAGGTCCCAATAGTAACACAAGCAGTACATCAGGAGGGGTCAGTCCTCTGGTGAGACCCCACCCCGCCAGCCCACTGAAATATACACAGGATAGCAGGACAGGGTGCTCCTCTCACTCCCTCTACCTACTCCCCTGTCACCTGATACTAGCCCAGCCCCATGTAATCAACTACCCTCTCCCCGCACCTCCAGGCAGCCGTCCAGAGGACAGGGGAACATGGGTTGCCCAATTTTCTCCACCAAGCCCTGGGAGGTTCGAGAGAAAATATGCATCATTGGAAAACAAACCAGAAAGGTCAGGTCAGTAGTTCATGTGCTATTGTTGAAGATCCATTGCTATTTATATTCTCTAACTGCAATAATATGATCAAGGGTCCACTGAAAATGACCGCTAGATCAATACATGTCAATAATATACTGTCTATGGACATACAGAGTCACACACACACACACATCTCAGTTATTTTTAGGTGCAGACAGACTTTGAAGACATGCTCTAGGGAGGGAGTTTAATTTCTTAACGAATTTACTCTAAGATTAACCACTAAAATAAATTCATGTTGGATTAGTGAGCGGTGAAGAGGGAGATGTGACTCTGAAATAAACATTCAATTATTTTTCAACGGAACTTTGAATGAAACGTCACAGTGAGAGGACATGGTCCCCTGGGCCAATCAGAACCCATCCTCTAACAAATAAAAACAACGTCACTGTTTCCATCGTAGAGAAACTAGTCTGTCTCTTTTTGTGGCGGGGCCTTTGTGGAGGAATACCTTTCTCCTCCACTTTGGAAATAGTGTTTTTCAAACGGTGTCAGAACCCACTGGGTGTCAGCCATGTAGGACTACAGAGAGACTACTAGCTTGTTATTTGGGGCTTTAGACTGGGGATCTGTAAAGCACTTTGTGACAACTGCTGATGTATAAAGTGCGTTATAAAATATACTCTGTTTGATTGATTGATATATTGATTGACTAATATTGCACTTTCTGTTGATCGGCAGGTCTAGGATCAGTGTAGGTGAGGAGGCACGTGAGAAGAGAGGACATAAGTGACGTGATCAATTCCTCTTGATGTATCGTTCTGTGTTTCACAGATGGTTGACTACGTCATCACTAGTCATTTATGTTTCAATATGTGAGTAACGGGTTGTGTTTAATGTATGAGAAAGATTTCAGACGCCGGTCGGTGTCTATAAATTGCAACATTTGAAGTGCATCAGGACGGACGGAGCGAGCGCTTGCATATGAGATCAAACATTCTGCTGTGAATATTAAACACGTGGCGTTCAGTCGGTCGTCTCTCCTCGTTGTTTGAACAGCCAAACAATACATTTGTGTGGTCTGGCAGTCCAACAACAGACAACGCAGAAACCTAGCAGCCCATCCTTGGATCTGTACTGAGGTTGAGATGTTCCATATTTGTTTTATGTCAATCTGACATTTACAGCAAAATGAATAATTGTGTGTTTCCGCAGCTCAGACAAGAGTTGCTGAGTTAACAAACTCCTGCAGTGTGGCAGTGAAAAGACCATTCCAAAGCTACAGTATGATGACGTGTTGATCCTGTCATTTCTGAATCTAAGAAAACAATTGCATTTGTCTGAGCAGGTTGGCTAGTCTAGCTCTCAGAGAACATACAGTACATGAGTTGCCTGGAGACTGACTGCCTACATACCGAACGTCCCTATGGGACAAGCCATGGCGAAATAGTTCATCTCTCTGACAGAAAGGGAAAACAAACCGAGAGGAAATGAAAGCGAATGATGAATTAGATCTTGGAGTGGATGAGACGTTCCATTAGTGTTACCTGCTGAGTGGGCATGATTTGTTGAGCAACTTTCCAGCTCTCTCATTGGACAACACCTGTAAGAACACAACAGAAGAAGAAAAAACTATGGGAGTGAATAATGTGACAATGATCTGGCCTTCTCTTTTTCTTTCCTGTTGATATCTCTTTATCTCTCTCTCTGTCTCCCACGCACCCTCAGCCCACGTGTTCCCTTCCTCTCTCTTTAATGGAACACTCAAAGTTCCTCTGGCGTTTCCTCTACAGAACTGACCTTTTACCAGTGTGTCTGCAGGACAGGCAGAGTGACTAGAGCCGGAGGGATCTAAACTGGGAATGTGATCTCTATCACAGGAATGTAGAGGAACGATCCAAACGCTCATGAAAGAGATTGGGGTGAGAGGAGAGAAAGCATTAGAGAGAGAGAGTTAGAGAGAGAGAATTATCAAAAATCTACAACCACCTAAAAGGAAGTGATTCCCAAACCTTCCATAACAAAGCCATTTCGACCTGCCAACAGCCCACATCGACCGACCAACAGCCCCACATCGAACGACCAACAGCCCCACATCGACCGACCAACAGCCTACATCGACCGACCAACAGCCCACATCGACCTACCAACAGCCCACATCGACCGACCAACAGCCCACATCGACCGACCAACAGCCCACATCGACCGACCAACAGCCCCACATCGACCGACCAACAGCCCACATCGACCGACCAACAGCCCACATCGACCGACCAACAGCCCACATCGACCGACCAACAGCCCACATCGACCGACCAACAGCCCCACATCGACCGACCAACAGCCCACATCGACCGACCAACAGCCCCACATCGACCGACCAACAGCCCACATCGACCGACCAACAGCCCACATCGACCGACCAACAGCCCACATCGACCGACCAACAGCCCACATCGACCGACCAACAGCCCACATCGACCGACCAACAGCCCCACATCGACCGACCAACAGCCCACATCGACCGACCAACAGCCCACATCGACCGACCAACAGCCCCACATCGACCGACCAACAGCCCACATCGACCGACCAACAGCCCCACATCGACCGACCAACAGCCCCACATCGACCGACCAACAGCCCACATCGACCGACCAACAGCCCACATCGACCGACCAACAGCCCCACATCGACCGACCAACAGCCCCACATCGACCGACCAACAGCCCCACATCCCATGTTCAACCCTTTCAATCTTCACTCTCCTCCATCGTTATTCCCTCTCTTCTATCACTCTCTCTCTCTCTGTCTCTTTTGACAGGCTCCCTGCTGCCCGTCCCCCAGACAAATTACTGTGTTTTGTTGTGTGAAACTGCAGAGTGAGCGAGGGTTCTCTGCAGCCGCCACTGATGCTGCCAGAGGGATTCAGCCTAGCTAGCAGGGGTGTGAGGACAGAGACAGCAGCAGATACCTCCTCAACCCCAAACCCCCCTTTCTCACAGCAGCAACACCATCATCCCTCAGCATCTGTTCCTCATCAGGTCTCTAACCCCCCCCCCCGTCCCCCCCCCGTCACTCACCTGTGAATGGAAGGTTGGGTTCTCTGGGGATGGTTGGAGTCTCCCTTATGTGTGGAGGAGCGGCTGGACTCAAGGCTATATGAAAACAAGCACAAACAGAGTCGGAGTCATCTCAGGGTGAAGGCCAACACAAAGCACAAGTCAGAACAAAGCACCTCTTTCTTTGCATCCTGTATACCCACTCCTCCGTCTCTCCTTCTCTTTCTCCTTCGCTCTCCCGTGCTGGCAGTGACTCATTTCACCTACGGCTCGACTCAATTCTACTTTAAAACAAGATGGTGAGAGAAAGAGAGAGAGGGGGACGGAGGGAGGGAGAGGCGCATTTGCAATCAAAAGACTTCAATGTTTGCCTGTCTCTCTGTCCTCTTCCATTCCTCCCCTCTCCCTCTCTCTGTCCTCTTCCAACCCTCCCCTCTCCCTCTCTCTGTCCTCTTCCACCCCTCCCCTCTCCCTCTCTCTGTCCTCTTCCACCCCTCCCCTCCCCTCTCCCTCTCTCTGTCCTCTTCTACCCCTCCCCTCTCCCTCTCCCTCTCTCTGTCCTCTTCCACCCCTCCCCCTCTCTCTGTCCCCTTCCACCCCCTCTCCCTCTTTCAGTCCTCTTCCACCCCTCCCCTCTCCCTCTCTCTGTCCTCTTCCACCCCTCCCCTCTCCCTCTCTCTGTCCTCTTCCACCCCTCCCCTCTCCCTCTCTCTGTCCTCTTCCACCCCTCCCCCTCTCTCTGTCCCCTTCCATCCCCTCTCCCTCTTTCTGTCCTCTTCCATCCCTCCCCTCTCCCTCTCTCTGTCCTCTTCCACCCCACCCCTCCCCCTCTCTCTGTCCCCTTCCATCCCCTCTCCCTCTTTCTGTCCTCTTCCATCCCTCCCCTCTCCCTCTCTCTGTCCTCTTCCACCCCTCCCCTCTCCCTCTCTCTGTCCCCTTCCATCCCTCCCCTCTCCCTCTCTCTCTGTGTCCCCTTCCATCATTCTCCCTCTTTCTGTCCCCTTCCATCCCTCCCCTCTCCCTCTCTCTGTCCCCTTCCATCCCTCCCCTCTCCCTCTCTCCGTCCCCTTCCATCCTTCTCCCTCTTTCTGTCCCCTTCCATCCCTCCCCTCTCCCTCTCTCCGTCCCCTTCAATCCTTCTCCCTCTTTCTGTCCCCTTCCATCCCTCCCCTCTCCCTCTCTCTGTCCCCTTCCACCCCTCCCCTCTCCCTCTCTCTGTCCCCTTCCATCCCTCCCCTCTCCCTCTCTGTCCCCTTCCATCCCTCCCCTCTCCCTCTCTCTGTCCCCTTCCATCCTTCTCCCTCTTTCTGTCCCCTTCCACCCCTCCCCTCTCCCGCTCTGTCCCCTTCCACCCCTCCCCTCTCCCTCTCTCTGTCCCCTTCCACCCCTCCCCTCTCCCTCTCTCTGTCCCCTTCCACCCCTCCCCTCTCCCTCTCTCTGTCCTCTTCCACCCCTCCCCTCTCCCTCTCTCTGTCCCCTTCCACCCCTCCCCTCTCCCTCTCTCTGTCCTCTTCCACCCCTCCCCTCTCCCGCTCTCTGTTCCCTTCCACCCATTCTCCCTCTCTCGCTTTTGCTCTTTTTCTATTTTTGTCTGACTCCATGTCTGAGCGGAATACTGATGTCAGGGTTTGAGAGACGCAATTGGATGAAAAAAAATTACTTTCTGCCATCTTTTTTCATGCTGCACTTTGTGCTGCCAATTCACACTGTGCCGTGGGCCCCTGAAATAAACCTGCCCAATTAACAGAGCGGGGGCTCAGAAGGGGGCCAACACAACCCAGCGACAAATATCCAGCGTCTCTGGATCTTTATAAGGCCTGGCTACACAGAGGGGTAGCAGGGAGCCTGGAGAGATGCTCATTCAGAAGACCAAGGGAAAAACAGAAACAATTACAGCTCTGAGACGGAGGCAGCAGTAAAGACTTGATGTCACTAGAGATTTTATTAGGATCCCCATTACCCGACGCCAATGGTGACAGCTGGTCTTACTGGGGTCCGACACATAATAAAAAGACATTCCAGACAAAATACTTGTCACGTCCTGACCAGTATAAGGGTTAATTGTTATTGTAGTTTGGTCAGGACGTGGCAGAAGGTATTTGTTTTATGTGGTTCGGGGTGGTGTTTTATTTAGTGGGGCATTTGATTTGTGTATTCCGGGGTTTTTGGGCACTGTTTTTGTATTCATATATTTCTATGTTTGGTCTGGTGAGTCTGGTTCTGTTTGGTTAATTGGGGTGGGGACTGTCAATTGAAGGCAGGTGTTGTCTATTTGCCTTTGATTGAGAGTCCTATATATTAGGGGGTGTTTGTGTTTGTAATTGGTGGGAGATTGTTTCTTGTTTTGCCTGTTTCTTGTTTAGCGTGAGTAAGCCTTACAAGACTGTTGTGTTGATCGTGAGTTCGTTGTTTGTTATTTTGGTGTTCGTATTTTTGAGTTAAATAAAACGTTAAGATGAGCATCCACAATCCTTCTGCATTTTGGTCCTCCTTTCCCAACGACAACCGTGACAATACTTTACATTTGACATTAACACAACAAGTAGGTCACAGGGGGAGAGGCGTTGTGCCGTGAGGTTTTGCTTTATATGTGTTTTGAAACCAGGTTTGCTGTCATTTGAGACGCAGATTTACTCTCTCATTACCCGCCCCTCCACCCCCATCAGGCTGATTGATGCTCACAATCACATGGCATCTGAAGCTCTTTTAATTAGGAGCAACACAGAACAGCAACCAGCTCCTGGTTCACATAACGACACAAGATGGCCAATTAATGTCCTTACAGTCCACCCCCCACAATCCTGAAACTAATACAATGCTTTAACGGGCAAACTTCTACTGAGGAATAAAGACAAAGCTAAGGATTCATTTTGAAATATATTATAACATGCACACATTTAGATACTCATTTGGCTCGTCACTCACGGTTGGCCAAAAAATACAAGTGGAGAAATGAACTGTCAAGAGATTTTATCCTCTGTTTCTCAACAACAACAAAAACCTTCGGAGTAGATAAGAGCTTCACCACGGCCGACAATTAGCCTTCCACTGGGGCCGAGCATAGCTCACCTCGCTGAGAGAGATAGTGGACTCCCTTTCAAAACCACAAACCCAAACCAATGTTGTTATTTTTTGGGGTTACTGATCAAGGAGGACAAGTGAAGAGATCAACGTCAATGAATCACCCTTTTTTTCACATATATCTTCATGTCAGATCCACTTGACTGAGTTCCATTGTCCAACTCAATGGACTGTACTTTATTTATGGGCCTTTCTTACACGGAGGAGGTCAGGAAGGTTTTAAGCAGGCTTTGAAACAAAGAATTGCAAACTGTATGTATTTTTTTATGATTTGTTCCCTCTAAAAAATATATTGCGTGTAGAAAATGTAGATCTTTGATGATAACATAGTACAAATCTATCGTTTTCAAAATGCCTTTTAAACCTTTTAGTATTCTTACAAAATTGTAATCAAACGGAAACCTCCGTTTTTATTTAAATATTCAGCCTGAGGTGTGGTACACATTAATCTAGTCTACACCACTAACACAAACATTCTAGAAATTAAATCATTCAAATACTGAGCTATATTGTATGCAAAAAACATGAGGACATTATATTGTTAATATACTAATACATTTGCTCAGAGAAAGAGACTTTCTTTAACAAGTTTTATTTTTATCTCAAAAAGGCAGGGGTGAAAATTATTGACACCCCTAAACATTATTTTAAATAAAGTAGTCAAAAGTGTAGTATTTGGTCCCAAATTCCTAACACCCAATGACTACATCATGCTAGTAGCTCTACAAACTTGCTGGGGATGCATTTTGCAGTTAGTTTTGGTTGTTTTTCAGATTATTTTGAGCCCAACAGAAATCAATGGTAAATAATGTATTGTGTCATTTTGGAGTCACTTTTATTATAAATAAGAATAGAATATGTTTCTAAACACTTCTACATTAATGTGGATGCTATCATGATTGCAGATAATCCCGAAAAAATCATGAATAAGGATGAATGAGAAAGTTACAGAGGGTAAAATATCATACCCCCAAGACATGCTAACCTCTCAACTTTACCAATAACAGGGTAGGTTAATATGTCTGGGACCAAACACTAAACTTTTGACTACTTTATTTATAATATCCCAGTTCAATCCTAACCGATACACCTTATTTACAAACTGAACACGATTCCATCAGTTCTCTAAGGCAGTGAGAGGAGCGCCTGCCTGCCAGCACAGGGGATGGGATGCAATAGAGTGAAAATAAAGGAGAAAGAGGAAAAAGATAAGAGGAGTGAGAAAAGATGGGAAGAGGGGTGAGGAAAGATGGGAGGAGGGGTGAGGAAAGATGAGAGGAGGGGTGAGGAAAGATGAGAGGAGGGGTGCGGAGAGAGGAGGGGTTAGGAAAGATGAGAGGAGGGTGAGGAAAGATGAGAGGAGGGTGAGGAAAGATGAGAGGAGGGGTGAGGAAAGATGAGAGGAGGATGAGGAGGATGAGAGGAGGGGTGAGGAAAGATGAGGAGTGAGGAAAGATGAGGAGTGAGAAAAGATAAGAGGATGAGGAAAGATGAGAGGAGGATGAGGAAAGATGAGAGGGGTGAGGAAAGATGAGGAGTAGGTAAGATGAGAGGAGGATGAGGAAAGATGAGAGGAGGAGTGAGGAAAGATGAGGAGTAGGAAAGACGAGAGGAGTGAGGAGAGATGAGAGGAGGATGAGGAAAGATGAGAGGAGGAGTGAGGAAAGATGAGGAGTAGGAAAGATGAGAGGAGGATGAGGAAAGATGAGAGGAGGAGTGAGGAAAGATGAGTGGAGGGGTGAGGAGAGAGGAGGAGTGAGGAAAGATGAGGAGTGAGGAAAGATGAGAGAAGGATGAGGAAAGATGTGAGGAAAGATGAGAGGAGGAGTGAGGAATGATGAGAGGAGGAGTGAGGAAAGATGAGAGGAGGGGTGAGGAAAGATGAGAGGAGCGGTGATGAAAGATGAGAGGAGTGAGGAAAGATGAGAGGAGTGAGGAAAGATGAGAGGAGTGAGGAAAGATGAGAGGAGGAGTGAGGAAGATGAGAGGAGGGGTGAGGAAAGGTGAGGAAAGATGAGAGGAGGATGAGGAGGATGAGAGGAGGGGTGAGGAAAGATGAGGAGTGAGGAAAGATGAGGAGTGAGAAAAGATGATGAGGAAAGATGAGAGGAGGAGTAGGAAAGATGAGGGGAGGATGAGGAAAGATGAGAGGAGGAGTGAGGAAATATGAGAGGAGGAGTGAGGAAAGATGAGAGGAGGAGTGAGGAAAGATGAGAGAAGGGGTGAGGAAGATGAGAGGAGGGGTGAGGAAAGGTGAGGAAAGATGAGAGGAGGATGAGGAGGATGAGAGGAGGGGTGAGGAAAGATGACGAGTGAGGGAAGATGAGGAGTGAGAAAAGATGAGGAGGATGAGGAAAGATGAGAGGAGGAGTAGGAAAGATGAGAGGAGGATGAGGAAAGATGAGAGGAGGAGTGAGGAAAGACGAGAGGAGGAGTGAGGAAAGATGAGAGAAGGGGTGAGGAAAGATGAGAGGAGCGGTGAAGAAAGATGAGAGGAGTGAGGAAAGATGAGAGGAGTGAGGAAAGATGAGAGGAGTGAGGAAAGATGAGAGGAGGAGTGAGGAAAGATGAGAGGAGGAGTGAGGAAGATGAGAGGAGGGGTGAGGAAAGGTGAGGAAAGATGAGAAGAGGATGAGGAGGTTGAGAGGAGGGGTGAGGAAAGATGAGGAGTGAGGAAAGATGAGGAGTGAGAAAAGATGAGGAGGATGAGGAAAGATAAGAAGAGGATGAGGAAAGATGAGAGGAGGATGAGGAAAGATGAGAGGTGAGGAAAGATGAGGAGTAGGAAAGATGAGAGGCTGATGAGGAAAGATGAGAGGAGGAGTGAGGAAAGATGAGTGGAGGGGTGAGGAGAGAGGAGGAGTGATGAAAGATGAGAGGAGGATGAGGAAAGATGAGGAGTGAGGAAAGATGAGGAGTGAGGATAGATAAGGAGTGAGGAAAGATGAGAGAAGGATGAGGAAAGATGAGAGGAGGAGTGAGGATGATGAGAGGAGTGAGGAAGATGAGAGGAGGAGTGAGGAAAGATGAGAGGAGGGGTGAGGAAAGATGAGAGGAGGGGTGAGGAAAGATGACAGATGGAGTAAGGAAAGATGAGAGGAGGAGTAAGGAAAGATGAGAGAGATACACAAGTAAACCCACCACCTTCTAAAAGAGCCAATGTGACTGGAACTTCACATGCATGCACACACACAAGTGGACACAGACACACACCGTCTCTGACCCTGGCCCTCTGAGAGCCCTTTCCATGTAGATGTCTGTCAGTCAGCTGTGAGTGACAGGAGGAGGACAGGAGGAAGACAGACGTCCTTGATGTCCATCCCTAGAGTCAGAAAAGCCAAGAAGGGAAAACCTTAGGACTTGAGAAACATGTTTAAAAACGTAATACCTTGACCTGCAGTAAAGGGCAGGGGCTGAACTGTCCTTATTTGGGTTTTGGGGAATCCTGATTGGCCAGATGAAATACCACTGTGAAGGTAAAGGTAGAACTATAAGCCAACAGAGCGATAGAACCACCCAATTCCTGTCCTTTCAATGTGGAATCACTTTTCATACTGTCTGCTGTTTTCATTATTTGTAAATCTCCATTTCAAAAGCTGTCTGGCTGTGCAGCTTGTTTCAGTAGGAGAGGAGTCAGGGACGGATGGGGTTTGAGCAACGATGCTGGTCCTTTGTTAGACACTGGCCTGCAGCCAGCAGGATCAGCCTTTATGTTCTGTATTGCTGTTTTTAAGGACGTTAACAAGGCAGCGCAAGGCGGATCATTTGTTTTTGTCTCAAAAGCAAGCAGACAGTAGACAGCAGACAGACGGTAGACAGTACATTTACGTAATTTAGCAGACGCTCTTATCCAGAGCAACTTACAGTAGTGAATGCATACATTTCATACATTTTTTTTTTTTTTTTCATACTCGTCCCCCGTGGGAATCGAACCCACAACCCTGGCGTTGCAAACACCATGCTCTACCAACTGAGCCACACAGGACAGATGTTAAGCAGACAGACAGACAGACAGTAGGCAGACAGTAGGCAGTAGACAGAAAGTAGACAGCAGGCAATAGACAGACAGTAGACAGACAGTAGACAGACAGTAGACAGTAGGCCGTAGACAGACGGTAGACAGTACACAGTAGGTAGACAGTTGGCAATAGGCAGTAGACAGACTGTACACAATAGGCAGACTGTAGACAATAGGCAGTAGACAGACTGTACACAATAGGCAGACTGTAGATAATAGGCAGTAGACAGACAGTAGACAATAGGCAGACTGTAGACAATAGACAGTAGACAGACTGTACACAGTAGACAGACAGTAGACATGGCTTCTTCTGACCACACACTACTGGATCCACATACACCCCTGCCAGGGCCATATCATACAGACACCCCTGTTACCTGGTTCTTTAATTACAGTAATTAGACTAGACTCTGACTCTGAGAGAGGGAGGGAGAGAGAGAGAGTGAGCAGGTACAGTTGAAGTCGGTAGTTTACATACACCTTAGCCAAATACATTTAAACTCAGTTTCACACTTGCTAACATTTAATCTTAGTAAAAAATCCCTGTCTTAGATCAGTTAGGATCCCCACTTTAATTTAAGAATGTGAAATGTCAGAATAATAGTAGAGAGAATGATTTATTTCAGCTTTTATTTATTTCACGACATTCCCAGTGGGTCAGAATGTCACGCCCTGACCTGAGAGAGCCGTTTTTCTCTGTTTGGTTAGGTCAGGGTGTGATATGGGGTGGGCTTTCTATGTCATATATTTCTTTGTGTTTGACCGAGTATGGTTCCTAATCAGAGGCAGCTGTCTATCGTTGTCTCTGATTGGGAATCATACTTAGGCAGCCCTTTTTCCCTCCTTCAGTTGTGGGATCTTGTTTTTGTACAGCTCAGTGAAAGCCTGCAGAACGTGACGTTCGGTTTCCTTTGTTTGTTATTTTGTTTAGTGTTCTGAGTATAAATAAAATGTATCATGAGCACTTACCACGCTGCACCTTGGTCTCCTCCTTACGATGATCGTCACACAGAAGTTTAAATACACTCAATTAGTATTTAGTAGCATTGGCTTTAAATTGTTTAACTTCAGTCAAACATGTCGCGTAGCCTTCCACAAGCTTCCCACATAAAGTTGGGTGAATTTTGGCCCATTCCTCCTGACAGAGCTGGTGTAACTGAGTCAGGTTTGTAGGCCTCCTTGCTCGCACACGCTTTTTCAGTTCTGCCCACACATTTTATATAGGATTGAGGTCAGGGCTTTGTGATGACCACTCCAATACCTTGACTTTGTTGTCCTTAAAGCCATTTTGCCACAACTTTGGAAGCATGCTTGGGGTCACTGTCAATTAGGAAGACCCATTTGCGACCAAGCTTTAACTTCCTTACAGATGTCTTGAGATGTTGCTTCAATATATCCACATAATTTTCCTTCGTCATGATGCCATCTATTTTGTGAAGTGCACCAGTCCCTCCTGCAGCAAAGCACCCCCACAACATGATGCTGCCACCCTCGTGCTTCACGGTTGCGATTATGTTCTTCGGCTTGCAAACCTCCCCCTTTTTCCTCCAAACATAACGATGATCATTATGGCCAAACAGTTCTATTTTTTTTTCATCAGACCAGAGGACATTTCTCCAAAAAGTACGATCTTTGTCCCCACGTGCAGTTGCAAACCGTAGTCTGGCTTTTTTTATGGTGGTTTTGGAGCAGTGGCTTCTTCCTTGCTGAGCAGCATTTCGGGTTATGTCGATATTGTCACGTCCTGACCATAGTAAGATGTGATTTTCTATGGTAGAGTAGGTCAGGGCGTGACAGGGGGTGTTTTGTGTTTTCTATGTCTATGTTTAAGTTCTAGTTTTTCTATTTCTATGTTGTTTTTTTGGGTTGATCTCCAATTGGAGGCAGCTGGTCCTCATTACCTCTGATTGGAGATCATATTTAAGTGGGGGTTTTTCTTCCTGGGTTTTGTGGGTGATTCTATTTTGAGTAGTGTTTGTTTCTCTCTGCGTCACGCTTTGTTGCTTTGTAAATTCAGTTATTTATGTTTTGCAAAGTTTCACGGATTTAATAAAATGTGGAACTACAACCACGCTGCACCTTGGTCCGATTCTTTCAACAGCTGTGACAGATATGGGACTCGTTTTACTGTGGATATAGACACTTTTGTACCTGTTTCCCCCAGCATCTTCACAAGGTCCTTTGCAATTGTTCTGGGATTGATTTGCACTTTTCGCACCAAAGTACGTTCATCTCTAGGAGACAGAACGCATGTCCTTTCTGAGCGGTATGATGGCTGCGTGGTCCCATGGTGTTTATACTTGTGTACTATTGTTTGTACAGATGAACATGGTACCTTCAGGCGTTTGGAAATTGCTCCCAAGAATGAACCAAGCTTGTGGAGGTCTACAATTGTTTTTCTGAGGTCTTGGCTGATTTCTTTTGATTTCCCCCATGATGTCAATCCAAGAGGCACTGAGTTTGAAGGTAGGCCTTGAAATACATCCACAGGTACACCTCCAATTGACTCAAATTATGTCAATTAGCCTATCAGAAGCTTCTAAAGCCATGACATCATTTTCTGGAATTTTCCAAGTTGATTAAAGGCACAGTCAATTTAGTTTATGTAAACTTCTGACCCACTGGAATTGTGATACAGTGAATTATACGTGAAATAATCTGTCTGTAAACAATTGTTGGAAAAATGGCTTGTGTCATGCACAAAGTAGATGTCCTAACCGACTTGCCAAAACTATAGTTTGTTAACAAGAAATTTGTGGAGTGGTTGAAAAACGAGTTTTAATGACTCCAACCTAAGTGTACGTAAACTTCGGACTTCAACTGTATTTGTGTACTTAAAGCTAGTGCTCCACAGCAGTGTAGTCTGTCTCTCTCTCTCTCTCTGCTAAATTCTACAACCACCTAAAAATAAAGCCCTCACCTACAGAGAAATAAACCTACAGAAGAGTCCCCTTGGCCAACTGGCCCTGTTCACAAACAGACCCTACAGAGCCTTATATATATATATATAATATATATAAATAATAAATATAAATATGAGAGAGAGAGAGAGAGAGAGAGAGAGAGAGAGACAAAATAAAGGGAACACTTAAACAACACAATGTAACTCCAAGTCAATCACACTTCTGTGAAATCAAACTGTCCACTTAGGAAGCAACACTGATTGACAATAAATTTCACATGCTGTTGTGCAAATGGAATAGACAACAGGTGGAAATTATAGGCAATTAGCAAGACACCCCCAATAAAGGAGTGGTTCTGCAGGTGGGGACCACAGACCACTTCTCAGTTCCTATGCTTCCTGGCTGATGTTTTGGTCACTTTTGAATGCTGGCGGTGCTTTCACTCTAGTGGTAGCATGAGATGGAGTCTACAACACACACAAGTGGCTCAGGTAGTGCAGCTCATCCAGGATGGCACATCAATGCGAGCTGTGGCAAGAAGGTTTGCTGTGTCTGTCAGCGTAGTGTCCAGAGCATGGAGGCGCTACCAGGAGACAGGCCAGTACATCAGGAGACGTGGAGGAGGCCGTAGGAGGGCAACAACCCAGCAGCAGGACCGCTACCTCCTCCTTTGTGCAAGGAGGAGCAGGAGAAGCACTGCCAGAGCCCTGCAAAATGACCTCCAGCAGGCCACAAATGTGCATGTGTCTGCTCAAACGGTCAGAAACAGACTCCATGAGGGTGGTATGAGGGCCCGACGTCCACAGGTGGGGGTTGTGCTTACAGCCCAACACCGTGCAGGACGTTTGGCATTTGCCAGAGAACACCAAGATTGCCAAATTCGCCACTGGCGCCCTGTGCTCTTCACAGATGAAAGCAGGTTCACACTGACCACGTGACAGACGTGACAGAGTCTGGAGACGCCGTGGAGAACGTTCTGCTGCCTGCAACATCCTCCAGCATGACCGGTTTGGCGGTGGGTCAGTCATGGTGTGGGGTGGCATTTCTTTGGGGGGCCGCACAGCCCTCCATGTGCTCGCCAGAGGTAGCCTGACTGCCATTAGGTACCGAGATGAGATCCTCAGACCCCTTGTGAGACCATATGCTGGTGCGGTTGGCCCTGGGTTCCACCTAATGCAAGACAATGCTAGACCTCGTGGCTGGAGGGATTCAGCAGTTCCTGCAAGAGGAAGGCATTGATGCTATGGACTGGCCCGCCCGTTCCCCAGACCTGAATCCAATTGAGCACATCTGGGACATCATGTCTCGCTCCATCCACCAACGCCACGTTGCACCACAGACTGTCCAGGAGTTGGCGGATGCTTTAGTCCAGGTCTGGGAGGAGATCCCTCAGGAGACCATCCGCCACCTCATCAGGAGCATGCCCAGGCGTTATAGGGAGGTCATACAGGCACGTGGAGGCCACACACACTACTGAGCCTCATTTTGACTTGTTTTAAGGACATTACATCAAAGTTGGATCAGCCTGGAGTGTGGTTTTCCACTTTAATTTTGAGTGTGACTCCAAATCCAGACCTCCATAGGTTGATAAATTGGATTGCCATTGATTATTTTTGTGTGATTTTGTTGTCAGCACATTCAACTATGTAAAGAAAGAAGTATTTAATAAGATTATTTCTTTCATTCAGATCTAGGATGTGTTGTTTAAGTGTTCCCTTTATTTTTTTGAGCAGTATATTTCACATGCTGTTGTGTAAATGGAATAGACTACAGGTGGAAATTATAGGCAATTAGCAAGACATCCCCAATAAAGGAGTGGTTCTGCAGGTGGTGACCACAGACCACTTCTCAGTTCCTATGCTTCCTGGCTGATGTTTTGGTCACTTTTGAATGCTGGCGGTGCTTTCACTCTAGTGGTAGCATGAGACGGAGTCTACAACCCACACAAGTGGCTCAGGTAGTGCAGCTCATCCAGGATGGCACATCAATGTGAGCTGTGGCAAGAAGGTTTGCTGTGTCTGTCAGCTTAGTGTCCAGAGCGTGGAGGCGCTACCAGGAGACAGGCCAGTACATCAGGAGACGTGGAGGAGGCCGTAGGAGGGCAACAACCCAGCAGAAGGACCTCTACCTCCGCCTTTGTGCAAGGAGGAGCAGGAGGAGCACTGCCAGAGCCCTGCAAAATGACCTCCAGCAGGCCACAAATGTGCATGTGTCTGCTCAAACGGTCAGAAACAGACACCATGAGGGTGGTATGAGGGCCCGACGTCCACAGGTGGGGGTTGTGCTTACAGCCCAACACCGTGCAGGACGTTTGGCATTTGCCAGAGAACACCAAGATTGGCAAATTCGCCACTGGCACCCTGTGCTCTTCACAGATGAAAGCAGGTTCACACTGAGCACATGTGACAGACGTGACAGAGTCTGGAGACGCCGTGGAGAACGTTCTGCTGCCTGAAACATCCTCCAGCATGACCGGTTTGGCGGTGGGTCAGTCATGGTGTGGGGTGGCATTTCCTTGGGGGGCCGCACAGCCCTCCATGTGCTCGCCAGAGGTAGCCTGACTGCCATTAGGTACCGAGATGAGATCCTCAGACCCCTTGTGAGACCATATGCTGGTGCGGTTGGCCCTGGGTTCCTCCTAATGCAAGACAATGCTAGACCTCATGTGGCTGGAGTGTGTCAGCAGTTCCTGCAAGAGGAAGGCATTGATGCTATGGACTGGCCAGCCCATTCCCCAGACCTGAATCCAATTGAGCACATCTGGGACATCATGTCTCGCTCCATCCACCAACGCCACGTTGCACCACAGACTGTCCAGGAGTTGGCGGATGTTTTAGTCCAGGTCTGGGAGGAGATCCCTCAGGAGACCATCCGCCACCTCATCAGGAGCATGCCCCGGCGTTGTAGGGAGGTCATACAGGCACGTGGAGGCCACACACACTACTGAGCCTCATTCTGACTTGTTTTAAGGACATTACATCAAAGTTGGATCAGCCTGTAGTGTGGTTTTCCACACTACAGGCTGTGTGACTCCAAATCCAGACCTCCATGGGTTGATAAATTGTATTTCCATTGATTATTTTTGTGTGATTTTGTTGTCAGCACATTCAACTATGTAAAGAAAAAAGTATTTAATAAGATTATTTCATTCATTCAGATCTAGGATGTGTTATTTTAGTGTTGCCTTTATTTTTTTGAGCAGTATATATATATATATATATATATATATATATATATATATATACACACACAATACTGCCTCCCCTACAAATACTTATCCCTCAAGGTACCTTTCACCTCAGTCGCCCTCCTCTATTGCTATCTCACTCTGTCTCTCACTTTCCTCTCTCTGTCCTAGGATCCATCTAACAGTATAATGAATGTAATCACAGCATCAATACAGCACTCATGACTGGTGGAAGTTATTTGAAACCGTGGGATTGATTTCCTCTACAACAGTTTGGGTTGGGGACCGTATGTATGAGACCCTAGTGAATGGATGTGTAGTTCTACACTAAACAACTACACAGAGGAGGGTGGAAGGAGGGAGGACGGAGGACGGAGGGATCAGCTCAGGAGGGATGGCTGGTGACTGAGGGAAAACGCTTAGAATGGTGTCTGCAAACTTCCCAGTACACAAACAAACTATATTTCTCTCTCATTCTTCTCCGTCCCCTCTTTTTTCTTTCAATCTTTCACTCACACAAGCACTCACACAAGCACATCCATACAAACACACACTGTGTGAGAGCGAAGGGTGGAACCCTCTCTCATCTCTCTCTCTTTCTCTAATCTCCTTCTCTCTTTCCCTCTGCTGCTCTGTCTTTCTCTTCCATAAACTCTGTTTTCCACTTCTCTAACCTCCCTCTCTCTATTCCTTTCTATCCTATGGCTTTAGCATGCTTCGGTTCAGCTGTTCGGCTAGGCGAACCGAAGGAGCGTGCTCACATACTTCCTTTAAAGACCTTTGTTTGAAAAAACGAGGAAAAAAGTGGCAATAGTACTGTTTGTCCCTACTGAAACGCCATACCAAGTATACACATCCTCAAAATAGTCAGAATTAATCTAAGAATTCAATAAATCTGTCAGAAATGTTGACGTTTTTGCAGAGGAGATCTTAGTTGCACAATTTTGGTGGAGTATTTCTTAAGTGAAAATATGTGCATGAAAACGAGTCGTCTCTCGTTGAATGACAACAAACACATAATTGAAGAATCCCTACTGTTGACCAATTATAGACGAAGGGGCGTAGATATCGGCTTGCCTGCACTAACAGCCAAAAAACCCTTGTCCAAGACCAAAACTATCAAAAACGTCACAAAACGTCATCATAATATATGCACAAACTGTTACGAACTGTTTGAGATGGGAAGCATGCGGATGCCTTTAATCCTACTGACAGGCAGGTCTCTCGCTCTTTCAGCCCCTCCCCTCCTCCCAGGGGAGTCAGCAGTGAAATGAGGGTGACTGGTGAGCTGAGCTGAACTTAACTCATGTCACTCAGGATTACAGACAACACAAACAGGGACCTGCTATATTCAAACACTGCACAGAGAAACCCCATGGTCACAGACCTGCAGCATTCAAACACAGCACAGAGAAAGCCCGTGGTCCTAAGAGCCACTCTGGACAGGGCACAATCTCAATCCATCATTGTGCCGAGTGGGAGACCACTTGACCTACTTGTAGGTAATGAATATTTTCTGTTCCATGAACAAAGGGATAGAGAGACCTATTGAGACCCCCTTTTCAAAATATATTTGTCTCTTCCTCTGTACTATTTTCATATTTGTATTGCACTCTTCCTCACTCCCTTCATCCCCCACTCTCTCCCTTTTTTAAAACACTTTACATAACTTTTTTACTTTATTGCATTTAGTTTTACAGGGACAGTGCACATTAATCAACATTACTGTAACTGCAGTCCCTGAACAACTGCAGTCCCTGAACAAACAAAAGCATTTTGGGGTGTTTACAGTGCTCTGTCTCTGTCCGAGTCTGAGGTAGCTGATTAAAAATAAATCACAGACACGTTGCCAAAGTCCAGAGTAAGGAGGGTGTCTGAGTTTGGGTGCAGTCCAGCTCTGTCCTACAGGGCCGTGTCTGCTCTGACCAGTGGATCGGATTTCATCTCAGGCCTCCTCAGCACAGGCCCAACCCAACTTCCTCCTCCTGTTTTATTGGTCTCCTCAGACAGGCCAAACGACACACAAAGCCCAGCATGATGCCGGGGAGACATCGATGCCCTCGCACCCCCGGCACATACAACCCCAACCCCTCTGCCCCCCCCCCCCAAAATCAAATATACATGAGCTGCCTTATCTGTCATCATTTATTAAAGTTTATTGTGACAACTCCTGTGTGTGAGAGAGGTAAGAGTGTGTGCTGTTAAAGAAGGAAGGCGAGTAGTATAGGTGGAGAACACAGAAAGCTGACACACTCTAGGAGCGACAAAGAGGGAAAGATACAGAAAGAGAGTGGGTAAGCAATTGAAAGAGGAGGAGGTGGTGGAGGAGGAGTGGAGGGAAGGTGGATCTCAGTGGAGCATGAAATGAGAGCTTTACCTGGAGACAGATAGAAAGAGAACGCTGTGATGTCTGGGCTTTACCTAGCGCTCTGACACACACTGCAGCATGATCTGCTCTGTCTGGGCTTTACCTAGCGCTCTGAGTCTGACACACACTGCTGCATGGACAGGTCTGCTCTCCTCTCCACCTAGCCCCCCTCACACACACTCCCACCCCCCCTCACATCCTCTCCCACCTGGTCCCCCTTGCACCTACTCCCACCACCCCCCACACTTAACATTCAACCCCCATATCTTTCTCTATCTCCTTACTCTACCTCGCTCTCTCCTTTTACACTTTCTACCCTTCACTTCTTTGAAGTTTTAAACACAGCCCGCATCTCCCCTATCCTCGCTCCCCTCCCAGCCCCCTCCCTCCCCTCTGTTTGCTAATACTTCCTGTCACCTTATCTGGGTGCGTGTTTCTCGGAGGTTGCAGCAGGCGCCTAGTGTCGATGGCAGACCAGGTAGGCATCTGCTGTGGGAAATCATCCATCCGTCAATATAACCCTCCCGGGCCGAACCGATCTGCTGAAGTTCAAAGCTGAGCCACACGCAGCCACATGCCCCTCTCAAGAGCAGACGTCACTCAAGACAGGGAACCTAACGTATCAACCCCTGCAGCCGCAAGGTTACAGACAGACAGACAGACAGACAGACAGACAGACAGACAGACAGACAGACAGACAGACAGACAGACAGACAGACAGACAGACAGACAGACAGACAGACAGACAGACAGACAGACAGACAGACGCATGATGACAACAGGAGTGTCAGAGTATATAATGATTCTCAATATGATCAGCGTTCATGGTAGAGGAGGAGAGAGAGAGAGAGAGAGAGAGAGAGAGAGAGAGAGAGACCACTAACACCCCTATCAGATAGCAGCAAAATCACAGTCTACTTGAACAGAGCAATACTCAATCATGAGACATCAAAGCCAAACGAACTGAATAATATTAAGAAATGCTATACATGGAAGGAAAGTAGTGTGGAAACCTACCAAAAAATAATTAGACAACAACTAACTCAATCCCTTTTAGACACCTTCCTGGACAAAACGTTTCGCTGTAACCGAAGATGTAAACTTGGCAGTAGAAAGCCTAAACAGTAAATTTGACCTCTCAGCTTCCCTATCAAATCAAAAAATGTCAAGCACAAAACCTAAGAAAATTAACAACAAAGACAAATGGTTTGATGAAGAATCCAAAAACCTAAGAAAGAAATTGAGAAACCTATCCAACCAAAAACATAGAGACCCAGGAAACCTGAGTCTACATCTTCACTCTGGTGAATCACTAAAACAATACAGAAATACACCACGGAAAAAGAAGGAACCGCACGTCAGAAATCAGCTCAATGTAATTGAAGAATCCATAGACTCTAACCACTTCTGGGAAAATTGGAAAACACTAAACATACAACAGCACAAAGAATTATCTATCCAAAATGGAGATGTATGGACAAACCACTTCTCCAATCTTTTTGGCCCTGTAACAAAGAACAGAAAAAACATATATATGATCAAATACAAATCTTAAAATCAACTAATAAAGACTACCAGAACCCACTGGATTCTCCAATTACATTGAATGAACTACAGGACAAAACACAAACCCTCCAACCCTAAAAGGCTTGTGGTGTTGACGGTATTCTAAATGAAATAATAAAATATACAGACCACTTCCTTAGCTCTGGCATCTTCCCCAATATTTGGAACCAAGTACTGATCACCCCAATCCACAAAAGTGGAGACAAATTGGCCCCAGTAACTACAATGGGATATGTGTCAACAGCAACCTTAAGAAAATACTCTCCATTATCATTAACTGACTAGTACAGACTATCACATTTCCTCAGTGAAAACATTGTACTGAGAAAATGTCAAATTGGCTTTTTACCAAATTACCGTACGACAAACCACATATTCACCCTGCACACCCTCATTGACAAAGAAACAAACAAAAACAAAGGCAAAGTCTTCTTGTTGATTCCAAAAAGCTTTTGCCTCAATTTAGCATGAGGGACTGCTATACAAATTGATGGAAAGTTATGATGGGGAAAAACATACGACATTATAAAATCCATGAACACAAACAACAAGTGTGTTGTTAAAATTGGCAAAAAACACATTTCTTTCCACATGGCCATGGGGTGAGACAGGGATGCTGCTTAAGCCCCACCCTCTTCAAAGTATCTATAAATGAAATGGCAAGGGCACTAGAACAGTCCGCAGCACCCAGCCTCACCCTACTAGAATGTGAAGTCAAATGTCTACTGCTGATGATCTGGTGCTTCTGTCCACAACCAAGGAGGGCCTACAGCAGCACCTAGATCTTCTGTACAGATTCTGTCAGACCTGGGCCCTGACAGTAAATCTCAGTAAGACAAAAATAATGGTGTTCCAAAAAAGGTCCAGTTGCAAGGACCACAAATACAAATTCCATCTAGACACTGTTGCCCAAGACCACACAAACAACTATACCTACCTCGGCCTAAACATCAGCGCCACAGGTAACTTCCACAATGCTGTGAATGAACTGAGAGACAAGGCAAGAAGGGCCTTCTATGCCATCAAAAGGAACATAAAATTCGATATATACAAATTAGGATCTGGATAAAAATACTTGAATCAGTTATAGAACCCATTGCCCTTTATGGTTGTGAGGTCTGATGTCCACTCACCAACCAAGAATTCACAAAATGGGACAAACACCAGATTGAGACTCTGCATGCAGAATTCTGCAAAAATATCTTTGTGTACAACGTAAAACACCAAATAAAGCAAGCAGAGGAGAATTAGGCCGATACTCGCTAATTATCAAAATCCAGAAAAGAGACTTTCAATTCTACAACCACCTAAAAGGATCGGTTCCCAAACCTTCCAAAACAAAGCCATCATATACAGAGAGATGAACCCGGAGAAGAGTCCCCTAAGCAAGCTGGTCCTATTTGGCACCGAACAGAGAGTACACATTGGCAGAATACTTGACCACTGTGACTGACCCAAACTGAAGGAAAGCTTTGACTATGTGCAGACTCAGTGAGCATAGCCTTGCTATTGAGAAAGGCTGCCGTAGGCAGACCTGACTCTCAAGAGAAGACAGGCTATGTGCAACACTGCCCACAAAATGAGGTGGAAACTGAACTGCACTTCCTAACCGCCTGCCCAATATATGACCATTTTAGAGACACATATTTCCCTCAGATTACACTGATCCACAAAGACTTCGAAAACAAACCCAATTTTGATAAACTCCCATATATATTAGGTGAAATACCACAGTGTGGCATCACAGCAGCAAAATGTGTGACCTGTTGCCACAGGAAAGGGCAACCACTGAAGAACAAACACCATCTTAAAAACAACCCATTTTTATGTTAATTTATTGTCCATTTTGTACTTTAACTATTTGCACATCATTACGACACTGTATGTATACAAAATATGACCTTTCAAATGTCTTTTTTCTTTTGGAACTTTTGTGAGTGTAATGTTCACTGTTAATAATTTTTTATTTATTTCACTTTTCTTTATTATTATTTCCCTTGCTTTGGTAATGTAAACATATGTTTCCCATGCCAATAAATCCCCTTAAATTGAATTGATAGAGGGAGAGAAAGAGTGAAGAGGCATATGTGTACTTAAAGCTAGTGCTCCAGAGCAATGTGGAGGTGCACTCTGTGACCCTTCTCTCTCTCTCTCCTCTCTTTCTCTCCTCTCCTCTCTTTCTCTCTCCTCTCTCTCATCCTCTTCCTCCTCTTCTTTCTCTCTCTCCCTCCCCCTTCTTCTTCTTCTCTCTCTCTCCCTATCTCTCTCTCCTTCCTCTCTCTCTCTCTCTCTCGCTCTCTCTCTCTCCCCTTCTCGACACACCCTCTCTCTCCATCTCTACAGAGGAAATGCTGCCTAATCCAGAACTATGATACAGGGCTATAACCTCCACCTCTCTACTGCAACAACCCCAGACCAGAGGTAGGGGGGGCAGCAGTGGGGGTTAGAGGTCTGGAGAGCATTTGCTGAGCGTGCGGTAAGGGAACAGAGGCTGAATGTTTTGAGTGATTTAAAAAGGCTATACAGGGTGAAAGTGAAAAGGGGATGGGAAGGGGCTAGAGTTGAAGGTGAAGTGTGAATCTCAGGTGGAGGGAGGTATGGGTGTTAGGGTGGTGGAAGTGGTGTGTATGGGTGTATGGGTGATAGGGTGGTGGTAGTGGTATGCATGGGTGTAAGGGTGATAGGGTGGTGGTAGTGGTGTGTATGGGTGTTAGGGTGGTGGTAGTGGTATGTATGGGTGTTAAGGTGGTTTGAGTGGTGTGTATGGGTGTTAGGGTGGTGATAGGGTGGTGGTAGTGGTGTGTATGGGTGTTAGGGTGGTGGTGGTATGTATAGGTGATAGGGTGGTGGTAGTGGTGTGTATGGGTGTTAGGGTGGTGGTAGTGGTGTGTATGGGTGTTAGGGGGTGGTGGTAGTGGTGTGTATGGGTGATAGGGTGGTGGTAGTGGTGTGTATGGGTGATAGGGTGGTGGTGGTATGTATGGGTGATAGGGTATGTATGGGTGTTAGGGTGGTGGTGGTGGTATGTATGCGTGTTAGGGTGGTGGTATTTATGGGTGATAGGGTGGTGGTGGTGGTGGTGTGTATGGGTGTTAGGGTGGTGGAAGTGATGTGTATGGGTGTTAGGGTGGTGGTAGTGTTATATATGGGTGTTTGGGTGGTGGTAGTGGTGTGTATGTGTGTTAGGGTGGTGGTAGTGGTATATATGGGTGTTAGGAGGGTGGTGGTTGTGTGTATGGGTGTTAGGGTGGTGGTAGTGGTGTGTATATGGGTGGTGGTGGTGGTGTGTATATGGGTGGTGGTAGTGGTGTGTATATGAGTGTTAGGGTGGTGGTGGTAGTGGTGTGTATGGCTGTTAGGGTGGTGGTAGTGGTGTGTATGTGTGTTATGGTGGTGGTGGTGGTGTGTATGGGTGTTCGGGTGGTGGTAGTAGTGTGTATATGGGTGATGGTAGTGGTGTGTATATGAGTGTTAGGGTGGTGGTGGTAGTGGTGTGTATATGAGTGTTAGGGTGGTGGTGGTGGTAGTGGTGTGTATATAGGTGTTAGGGTGGTGGTAGTGTTATTGGTGGCTAAAGCCCAGCAGAATCACATTCCTGAGGCCTCCAGTGAAAGTGTCTCTGTGAGAGACAGTGAGAGAAGGGCCGAGGAAAGAGGAGGTCGAGGGGGCCGTTGAGGGGCTGGGAAGGGGGTGGGACTGCAGTGCTGACTGATGGGCCATTTTGTTTATGTTGCCCTGCTATAATACAGTAAGCTCCATTCTATACAGTCAGAGACATGTTCCATACTGAGAGAGAGATAGGGAGACAGGGAGTGTGTGAGAGAGGGAGGGAGAGGGAAAGAGGGAGAGAGGGAGAAGCTTGAATCACTCAGTGCCAAGTAAGCAGTTGATCTAA
Organism: Salmo salar; assembly: GCF_965601325.2. Classification (NCBI taxonomy): domain Eukaryota; kingdom Metazoa; phylum Chordata; class Actinopteri; order Salmoniformes; family Salmonidae; genus Salmo; species Salmo salar. The sequence goes on along the minus strand of NC_138303.1, from coordinate 15,124,264 downwards.
TCAATTATCAAATCAAATCAAATTGTATTAGTCACATGCGCCGAATACAACAGGTGTAGACCTTACAGTGAAATGCTGACTTACGAGCCTCTAACCAACAATGCACTTTAAAAAATGACGGATAAGAATAAGAAATAAAAGTAACAAGTAATTAAAGAGCAGCAGTAAAATAACAATAGTGAAAATATATACAGGGGGGTACTGGTACAGTGTCAATGTGCGGGGGCACTGGTTATTTGAGGTAATATGTACATGTAGGTAGAGTTATTAAAGTGACAGTGCATAGATGATAACAACAGAGAGTAGCAGTGTTGTAAAAGGGGAGGGGGGGTGTGTGCAATGCAAATAGTCTGGGTAGTCATTTGATTAGGTGTTGAGGAGTCTTATGGCTTGGGGGTAAAAGCTGTTTCGAAGCCTCTTGGACCTAGACTTGGCGCTCCGGTACAACTTGCCGTGCAGTAGCAGAGAGAACAAACATTCTATGACTAGGGTGGCTGTTGTCTTTGACAATTTTTAGGGCCTTCCTCTGACACCGCCTGGTATAGAGGTCCTGGGTGGCAGGACGCTTGGCCCCAGTGATGTACTGGGCCGTTCGCACTACCCTCTGTAGTGCCTTGCGGTCGGAGGTCAATCAGTTTCCATACCAGGCAGTGATGCAACCAGTCAGGATGCTCTTGATGGTGCAGCTCTAGAACCTTTTGAGGATCTGAGGACCGATGCCAAATCTTTTCAGTCTCCTGAGGGGGATTAGCTTTTGTTGTGCCCACTTCACAACTGTCTTGGTGTGCTTCGACCATGTTAGTTTGTTGGTGATGTGGACACCAAGGAACTTGAAGCTCTCAACCTGCTCCACTGCAGCCCCGTCGATGAGAATGGGGTCCTCTTTTTAATGTAGTCCACAATCATCTCCTTTGTCTTGATCACGTTGAGGGAGAGGTTGTTGTCCTGGCATCACACGGCCAGGTCTCTGACCTCCTCCCTATAGGCTGTCTCGTTGTTGTCGGTGATTAGGCCTACCACTGTTGTGTCATCGGCAAACTTGATGATGGTGTTGGAGTCGTGTCTGGCCATGCAGTCATGAGTGAACAGGGAGGACAGGAGGGGACTGAGCATGCACCCCTGAGGGGCCCCTGTGTTTAGGATCAGCGTGGCGGATGTGTTGTTACCTACCCTTACCACCTGGGGGCGGCCCGTCAGGAAGTCCAGGATCCAGTTGCAGTGGGAGGTGTTTAGTCCCAGGGTTCTTAGCTTTTTGATGTGCTTTGAGGGCACTATGGTGTTGAATGCTGAGCTGTAGTCAATGAATAGCATTCTCACATAGGTTTTCCTTTTGTCCAGGTGGGATAGGGCAGTGTGGAGTGCAATAGAGATTGCATCATCTGTGGATCTGTTGGGGCACTTCGTTGCTATAGATGTGAGTGCCTCGGGTTGGTAGTCAGTTAGGCAGGTTACCTTAGTGTTCTTGGGCACAGGCACTATGTTGGTCTGTTTAAAACGTGTTGGTATTACAGACTCGGACAGGGAGAGATTGAAAATGTCAGTGAAGACACTTGCCAGTTGGTCAGCGCATGCTCGCAGTACACGTCCTGGTATTCTGTCTGGCCCTGTGGCCTTGTGAATGTTGACCTGTTGAAACGTTTTACTCACATCGGCTGCAGAGAGCGTGATCACACAGTCTTCCGGAACAGCTCGTGCTCTCATGCATGTTTCAGTGTTATTTGCCTCGAAGTGAGCATAGAAGTAGTTTAGCTCGTCTGGTAGCTCTCGGCTGTGCTTCCCTTTGTAGTCTGTAATTGTTTGCAAGCCTTGCAAGCCCTGCCACATCTGATGAGCATCAGAGCCAGTGTAATACGATTCGATCTTAGTCCTGTATTGACACCTTGCCTGTTTGATAGTTCGAGTCCCGCTCCTTGAAAGCGGCAGCTCTAGCCTTTAGCTCAGTGTGGATGTTGCCTGTAATCCATGGCTTCTGTTTGGGGTATGTACATACGGTCACTTTGGGGACGACGTCATAAATGCACTTATTGATGAAGCCAATGACTGATGTGGTATACTCCTCAATGTCATCGGAGGAATCCCGGAGCATATTCCAGTCTGTGCTAGCAAAACAGTCCTGTAGCTTAGCATCTGCTATATCTGACCACTTATTTATTGATCTAGTCAATGGTGCTTCCTGCTTTAATTTTTGCTTGTAAGCAGGAATCAGGAGGATAGAATTATGGTCAGATTTGCAAAATGTAGGGCGAGGGAGAGCTTTGTATGTGTCTCTGTGTGTGGAGTAAAGGTGGTCCAGAGTTTTTTTCCCTCTGATTGCACATGTAACATGCTGATAGAAATTTGGTAAAACGGATTTAAGTTTCCCTGCATTAAAGTCCCTGGCTACTAGGAGCGCCGCCTCTGGGTGAGCGTTTTCTTGTTTGGTTATGGTGGAATACAGCTCATTCAATGCTGTCTTAGTGTCAGCCTCTGACTGTGGTGGTATGTAAACAGCTACGAAAAATACAGTGAGGGGAAAAAATATTTTATCCCCTGCTGATTTTATACGTTTGCCCACTGACAAAGAAATTATCAGTCTATAATTTTAATGGTAGGTTTATTTGAACAGTGAGAGACAGAATAACAACAACAAAAAATCCAGAAAAACGCATGTCAAAAATGTTATAAATTGATTTGCAGGAACTCTGCCCCGAAGGCCAGCAGGGGACTATTTAATGAAGCTGCCAGTTGAGGACTTGTGAGGCATCTGTTTTTCAACCTAGACACTCTAATGTACTTGTCCTCTTGCTCAGTTGTGCACCGTGGCCTCCCACTCCTCTTTCTCTTCTGGTAAGAGCCAGTTTGCGCTGGTCTGTGAAGGGAGTAATACACAGCGTTGTACAAAATCTTCAGTTTCTTGGCAATTTCTCGCATGGAATAGCCTTCATTTCTCAGAACAAGAATAGACTGATGAGTTTCAGAAGTAGGTTTTTTGTTTCGAACCTGATGCTAAATCTGACGCTCCAGATACTCAGCTTGTCTAAAGAAGGCCAATTTTATTGCTTCTTTAATCATAACAACAGTTTTCAGCTGTGCTTATATATTTGCAAACAGGTTTTCTAATGGCCAATTAGCCTTTTAAAATTATAAATTTGGATTAGCTAACATAACGTGCCATTGGAACACAGGAGTGATGGTTACTGATAATGGGCCTCTGTACGCCTATGTAGATATTCCATAAAAAAATCTGCCATTTCCAGCTACAATAGTCATTTACAACATTAACAATGTCTACAGTGTATTTCTGATCGATTTGATGTTATTTTAATGGACCAAAAATGTGTTTTTCTTTCAAAAACAAGAACATTTCTAAGTGGCCCCAAACTTTTGAACAGTAACGTGTGTGTGTGTGTGTATATATATATATATATATATATATATATATATATATATATATGTATATTTTTTTACATTTACATTTTAGTCATTTAGCAGACGCTCTTATCCAGAGCGACTTTCAGTAGTGAATGCATACATTTCATTCCTTTTTTTCTCTTTTTCTTTTTTTTGTACTGGCCCCCCGTGGGAATCAAACCCACAACCCTGGCGTAGCACACACCATGCTGGCATTGCAAACACCATGCTCTACCAACTGAGCCACAGGTTTTTTGTATATATATATTGTGGCAAAGAAGGGGGTCAAGTGATAAATGGCAGATATGTGAGGGCAGAACTAATAAACGGGCTCTGCCCGATCACTAAAATGGCCACCCCATACAATTCCCAGAAGCAAGGGGAACCCTCAGAAGGTGGAGCCGACCCACAGATAAAGGGTCAAGAAAAACCAGGAAGAGAGAGAGAGGGCGGGAAGGATCTATGAACCATAGAGAAAGAGACAATCTACATTGGCTGGATTTACCGTGTACGAGCTGGACTGTTTTGGACTTACCTGTTGGCGTTTAGACCTGGACCTACCGAGAACCAGATTTGTGTACCGAACCCTGCCATCCTTGACCTTACCTGCGGCCTGGGTGGACCAGGACAGAGAAACAAACACACAGGTGCTGTCATGTTCGAAATAACTTTAATTCTGGGCTGACTTTGGTGACAGTTTCCCACTTAATTTGTGACAAACGCTCCTAACTTTGAAGAGGTTTGCCACAATATATATATATATATATACACACACACACACACACACACACACACACACACACACACACACACACACACACACACACACACACACACACACACACACACACACACACAGTGCACTCGGAAAGTATTCAGACCCTTTGACTTTTTCCACATTTTGTTACGTTACAGCCTTATTCTAAAATTGATTTTTTTTTAAATCCCTCATCAATCTACACACAATACCCCATAAAGACAGAGCAAAAATATATATATTTTTACAATTATTCAGACCCTTTGCTACAAGACTCGAAATTTAGCTCAAGTGCATCCTTTTTTCTATTGATCATCCCTGTGATCTTTCTACAACTTGATTAGAGTCCACCTGTGGTAAATTCAATTGATTGGACATGATTTGGAAAGGCACACACCTGTCTGTATAAGGTCCCACAGTTGACAGTGCATGTCAGAGCAAAAACCAAGCCATGAGGTTGAAGGAGTTGTCCGTAGAGCTCAGAGACAGAAATGTCTTCTGTATTGAAGATCCCCAAGAACACAGTGGCCTCCATCATTCTTAAATGGAAGAACTTTGGAACCATCAAGACTCTTCCTGGAGCTGGCTGCCCAGCCAAACTGAGCAATTGGGGGAAAAGGGCCTTGGTCAGGGAGGTGACCAAGAACTCAGTGGTCAATCAGACAGAGCTCCAGAGTCCCTCTGTGGCGATGGGAGAATATTCCAGAAGGACAACCATCTCTGCAGCAATCCACCTATCAGGCCTTTAAGGTAGAGTGGCCAAACGGAAGCCACTCCTCAGTAAAGGCACATGACAGCAGTCTTGGGGCACCTAATGGACTCTCTGACCATGAGAAACAAGATTCTCTGGTCTGACAAAACCAAGATTGAACTCTGGCCTGAATGCCAAGTATCACGTCTGGAGGAAACCTGGCACCATCCCTACGGTGAAGCATGGTGGTGGCGGCATCATGCTGTGGGGATGTTTTTCAGCGGCACAGATTGAGAGACTAGTCAGGATCAAGGGAAAGATGAACGGAGCAAAGTACAGAGAGATCCTTGATGAAAACCTACTCCAGAGCGCTCAGGACCTCCGACTGGGGTGAAGGTTCACCTTCCAACAGGACAACAACCCTAAGCACACAGCCAAGACATCGCAGTAGTGCCTTCAGGACAACTCTCTGAATGTTCTTGAGTGGCCCAGCCAGAGCCCGGACTTGAACCCAATCAAAGATCTCTGGAGAGAGCTAAAGATAGCTGTGTAGCGACGCTCCCCATCCAACCTGACAGAGCTTGAGATGATCTGCACAAAAGAATGGGGAAAAACTCCCCAAATACAGGTGTTCCAAACTTGTAGCATCCACCCTTTGGAGAGCCCTGCGGTTGCGGAAGGCGCAGTTACCATACCAGGCGGTGTTACAGCCCGACAGGATGCTCTCAATGGTGCATCTGTAAAATTTCGTGAGGGTTTTAGGGGCCAAGCCAATTTTCTTCAGCCTCCTGAGGTTGAAGAGGCGCTGTGGGTGGACCATTTCAGATTGTCAGTGATGTGTACGCCGAGAAACTTGAAGCTTTTCACCTTCTCTGCTGCTGTTCCGTCGATGTGGATAGGGGGGGTGAGCTCTCTCTGCTGTCTCCTGTAGTCCAAGATCAGCTCCTTCATCTTGTTGATGTTGAGGGAGAGGTTATTTTCCTGGCATCACTCCGCCAGGGCCCTCACCTCCTCCCTGTAGGCTGTCTCATCGTCATTGATAATCAGGCCTACCACTGTTGTGTCGTCTGCAAACTTGATGAATGAGTAACAGCAATGTATGTGATGAGTCAGACAGAACAGAACCGTTTCAGAGAAGCTGACAACACAGCGTGGCTTACACACACACACACACACACACACACACACACACACACACACACACACACACACACACACACACACACACACACACACACACACACACACACACACACACACACACACACACACACACACACACACACACACACACACACTCACACACACACCCACACCCACACTTACAATACATCTGGGGTGCATCGCTGGGTTGTGGATTGAGAGTCTACCTGTTGTGCACTTTCAGAACGACCCTAGAGAAATGAAGAAGAACAAAAACACCTCCCCTCCACACTTCATTTGCCTCTAACAATGTCAAAGTGCTTTTCCAAGACAAATCCAGGAAGTCACCCTTTTTTGGAATGGAAGTTTAAATCCGGATCAAACCCAATCTGTTCTGCCTTGCCTCCCCCTCGTCACTTGAACTGCTCTAAGTCATCTCACAGGGAAGAATAAGACAGAGGAAAGAAGATAAAGAAAATCCACTGAATCCTTTGGTGGAGTTAAAAGCAGAGTCCTCTAGAGTGCTGTGAAGTAGTGAGGAAAACCAGAGCGCCAGCAGGAGACATACAGTAGCCGTTGCTGTGTTTTGTCTCTGGTGGTAGGACAGTGTTGCAGCGTCTCTTGTGGCCTTGTAAAGTCATGTGTGGTGTGAATTTCACAACAGGGTTGTTCCTCTCGACCCGGCCTCTCTCTAAACGAGCAGCATGTTTAAACACTCACACAGCGGACGGATTCTGAACAGATTCCAGCTGACACTCTGGTACACCTGAACATCCACAACAC